>NC_088421.1:51705000-51730000 GCF_034236695.1 Oncorhynchus nerka | reverse complement strand
TTTAATCAGAAATGGTTGCTTCAATATTACTGTTCTCAGATTTTTAACTAATAGATTTTAGATGGGTATTTTATATATATATATACATATATATATATATACTCACGTAGCTATCTTAATTAAGATGAAAGCACTTACTGTAAATCACTCTGGATAAGAGCATCTGCTAAATCAGGGTTCTCAATCCGGGGTCTGTGGAGGTACTTCTCAATCCGGGGTCTGTGGAGGTTCTGCAGGGGTTCTCAATCCAGGGTCTGTGGAGGTACTGCAGGGGTTCTCAAACCGGGGTCTGTGGAGGTACTGCAGGGGTTCTCAATCCGGGGTCTGTGGAGGTACTGCAGGGGTTCTCAATCCGGGGTCTGTGGAGGTTCTGCAGGGGTTCGCGGCACCCTGACTGTACTCGTTGCAATGTACAATGTAAGACATTTGATAGAATTTTCACATGACACGACCACTTTGCCTATTCTGAATTATTGCCTAATATAATAGAATGCATCTTTTAGACAATATAACCGTTATATCTACACTTCTGTTTAACAACTCTAAATATCTTTGACATAGTAGGCATCAAGTCCCTGCCAATAATGTTGCCTACAACGTTGCATTCAATGTTCATTTTCATCTAACACATATTACGCCCTAGATTCCTTCAATTGACAAATTTATATCCATGCACAATTTAGGATTATTTTTTAACAACATGATGTTGCGCTCCAAAAGGAGAACTTGAAATAACATGATGTAGATAATTAAATAATCAGAAGAACAACGTGTTTATTATTATACACTCTTAGAACAGAAGGGTCCTTATAGAACCAAAAAGGCTTCTATCACTTCCTTAATATATGGAACCACTAAAACATTATATATATATTTTTGGTTCAGTGAAGAAGAACCTCTAGAGTTCTGATCAATGGAAGGTTAATGTTTAGAGGATGTGAATGAAGCACAATTATTAAAGTCCTACAGTAATTCATATTTTGAAGAGAAAAAAAACACAACTTAACCTGGTTTCCAGTAAATTATAACTTTAGCTAAAATAATGTACGAGAGACGTCTCGAAGAAGGACTATAAAAAAATGTAAGCAAGATGCGGCACAATGTTATGATTTACTGCTGTCGCGTGAAACTGACTGTTAGCACCACCCTCTGGTTACTGTTGTTATATGAAACTGACTGTTAGCGCCACCCTCTGGTTACTGTTGTTATATGAAACTGACTGTTAGCGCCACCCTCTGGTTACTGTTGTTATATGAAACTGACTGTTAGCGCCACCCTCTGGTTACTGTTGTTATATGAAACTGACTGTTAGCGCCACCCTCTGGTTACTGTTGTTATATGAAACTGACTGTTAGCGCCACCCTCTGGTTACTGTTGTCATATGACTGACTGTTAGTGCCACCCTCTGGTTACTGCTGTTATATGAAACTGACTGTTAGCACCACCCTCTGGTTACTGTTGTTATATGAAACTGACTGTTAGCACCACCTCCTGGTTACTGTTGATATATGAAGGGGTGACGCCTTGACTGCAGTTGAAACTGACATTAATAAGAAAGTATCTGGACACGGCCATTTTGAGATGACAGAGCAGCTCTTAGTTTAATCTCTATACTGCAACGCAGTTTCCAAGTAAAGTGAGTATTTCAGGTTAATAATCTAGAATAAAGCAGAGGGAATATGTGGAATACAGTAAACTAGTGTCTGAGTGCTGCTGAGTCATTCCATCCATACGGTCCCTCTTCTGTCCCCAGGAAATATCAGTTCTTATTTAGTGAAAGCTGAAATAAATCATTCTCTCTACTATTATTCTGACATTTCACATTCTTTAAAATAAAGTGGTGATCCTAACTGACCTAAAACAAGGGATTTTTACAAGGATTAAATGTAAGGAATTGTGAAAAACTGAGTTTAAATGTATTTGGCTCAGGTGTATGTAAACTTCCGACTTCAACTGTATGTATGTGTATATATTAATTTACTGCTCTAAGGATGTAATTATTGTTTTGATAACCTTATTTAGGATAACCTTATTTAGGATAACCTTATTTGTTTTGATTTTTCCCCTTCAATTTGTTTTACTATTTATGTGACACGCGCAATGCAGAGAACACTGAAGAGGAATTATCATTTAATTTCCACAGTGAATTATTGTAATGTTTCTTTATGTGTCAATTAACCCCATAAGGGAAGGGTTGACAGGTGGCGATTTGACACAATAATAAAGTTTTCATTCACTCATTTGTTCATTCATTTTTCATTCATATAATTTAATTTAAGATGTTCTGTGTGTCCCTAATATCACTTTACACCCTGTTAGTTTGTTGTAATTCCTAGAGCAGAACGGAGAACACCATCAGGTTCGTACAATTCTCAGTTTACATTATGGGCGATATCGGAGGATGAGGTGGATTGAGACACAGCCCATGTAAAAAAACAGACATCTCCATCTTAAACAGACATCTCTAACTTAAACAGACATCTCTAACTAAAACAGACATCTCTAGATTAAACAGACATCTCTAGATTAAACAGACATCTCTAATTTAATCAGACATCTCTAGATTAAACAGACATCTCTAATTTAATCAGACATCTCTAGATTAAACAGACATCTCCAGCTTAAACAGACATCTCTAGATTAAACAGACATCTCTAATTTAAACAGACATCTCTAGATTAAACAGACATCTCTAGATTAAACAGACATCTCTAATTTAAACAGACATCTCTAACTTAATCAGACATCTCTAACTTAAACAGACATCTCTAACTTAAACAGACATCTCTAGATTAATCAGACATCTCTAGATTAATCAGACATCTCTAGATTAAACAGACATCTCTAATTTAAACAGACATCTCTAGATTAAACAGACATCTCTAATTTAAACAGACATCTCTAATTTAAACAGACATCTCTAATTTAAACAGACATCTCTAGATTAAACAGACATCTCTAGATTAAACAGACATCTCTAGATTAAACAGACATCTCTAATTTAAACAGACATCTCTAGATTAAACAGACATCTCTAGATTAAACAGACATCTCTAATTTAAACAGACAGATGTTGATGGGGATTTGTTTATTATGTTATTTAGATTTCAGCTAGGGTGCGACCATTGTAGGCTAAGGGTTTAAAATGAGGATGGCCTGGTCTCAAAAATCCCCCAAAGGCTCTTTTAAAGGTGGATCAGTTTAGCCTTTTAGATCATTATGAATCAGATTACATGGAGAGGGGGGACCTGATCCTAGATCATAATGAATCAGATTACATGGAGAGGGGGACCTGATCCTAGATCATAATGAATCAGATTACATGGAGAGGGGGGACCTGATCCTAGATCATAATGAATCAGATTACATGGAGAGGGGGACCTGATCCTAGATCATAATGAATCGGATTACATGGAGAGGAGGGACTGATCCTAGATCATAATGAATCAGATTACATGGAGAGAGGGGACCTGATCCTAGATCATAATGAATCAGATTACATGGAGAGGAGGGACCTGATCATAGATCATAATGAATCAGATTACATGGAGAGGGGGACCTGATCCTAGATCATAATGAATCAGATTACATGGAGAGGAGGGACCTGATCCTAGATCATAATGAATCAGATTACATGGAGAGGAGGGACCTGATCCTAGATCATAATGAATCAGATTACATGGAGAGGGGGACCTGATCCTAGATCATATTTAATCAGAATACATGGACAGGGGGGACCTGATCCTAGATCATACTGAATCAGATTACATGGAGAGGGGGGACCTGATCCTAGATCATAATGAATCAGATTACATGGAGAGGGGGGACCTGATCCTAGATCATAATGAATCAGATTACATGGAGAGGGGGACCTGATCCTAGATCATAATGAATCGGATTACATGGAGAGGAGGGACTGATCCTAGATCATAATGAATCAGATTACATGGAGAGAGGGGACCTGATCCTAGATCATAATGAATCAGATTACATGGAGAGGAGGGACCTGATCCTAGATCATAATGAATCAGATTACATGGAGAGGGGGACCTGATCCTAGATCATAATGAATCAGATTACATGGAGAGGAGGGACCTGATCCTAGATCATAATGAATCAGATTACATGGAGAGGAGGGACCTGATCCTAGATCATAATGAATCAGATTACATGGAGAGGGGGACCTGATCCTAGATCATATTTAATCAGAATACATGGACAGGGGGGACCTGATCCTAGATCATACTGAATCAGATTACATGGAGAGGGGGGACCTGATCCTAGATCATTATGAATCAGAATACATGGAGAGGGGGACCTGATCCTAGATCATATTGAATCAGATTAAATGCAGAGGGTGACCTGGTCCTAGATCATAATGAATACGATTACATGGAGAGGGTGACCTGATCATAATGAATCAGATTACATGGAGAGGAGGACCTGATCCTAGATCATAATGAATCAGATTACATAGACAGTGGGACCTGATCCTAGATCATTATGAATCAGATTACATAGACAGTGGGACCTGATCCTAGATCATAATGAATCAGATTACATAGACAGTGGGACCTGATCCTAGATCATAATGAATCAGCTTACATGGAGAGGGGGGACCTGATCCTAGATCATTATGAATCAGATTAGATGGAGAGGGGGGAACTGATCCTATATCAGCTCTGAGACACTGCCTTTATGATTATATGCCCCAGAGTCACCAGGACCAAGAGACCAAACTGACCACATTTACATCTCAAGGTATTCCGGACAATAGCTCATTTGCTGCTTAAGGTCTTATTCGGGAGAAGCTGTTTACATACACCAATGATATCCCATTTCACGAGTATCCCAGTGCCATGAATAAACTGAGTATTACTCTTTTAAATTCATATGGGTTAAATGGAATATTAATTGAAATCTGGACACTAACTGTAGGCCTGAAATCTGGACACTACTGTATATAATAATATAATTGATTGAAATCTGGACACTGACTGTAGGCCTATCAACTAATATAATATTAATTGAAATCTGGACACTGACTGTAGGCCTATCAACTAATATAATATTGACACTGACTCTAGGCCTATCAACTAATATAATATGAACTGAAATCTGGACACTGACTGTAGGCACATATTCTAATATAATATAATATTAACTCTTGCAGAATGATGCATTTCTTGTCATTTAAATGAAACAACACATGTTCATTTAGTCCGGGGAACAGGGGTGGATAAATATGATTTATTTCAGTTGAGATATCTCTTGAGATAATGTGAATGAGAGTATAAGGTGTTATCTTTGACACTATGATGCAAGCAGACAGTATTTTCAACCTGATCAGAAACGTGTTTCATTGTTTCTCAGCTTTTCTGTTCCTTCAAACCCTTCAGACTCATGATTTGGACATTTGGACAGGAACAATCTTTCCACTGTTCTGGAGTTATTGCGCTTTCTCCCCGGTCCCTAAACTAAACCCTTCAGACTGATGATATATGGACATTTGGACAGGAACAATCTTTCCACTGTTCTGGAGTTATTGTGTTTTCTCCCCGGTCCCTAAACTAAACCCTTCAGACTGATGACATATGGACATTTGGACAGGAACAATCTTTCCACTGTTCTGGAGTTATTGCGCTTTCTCCCCGGTCCCTAAACTAAACCCTTCAGACTGATGACATATGGACATTTTACACAGGACCACTCTTTCCACTGTTCTGGAGTTATTGCGCTTTCTCCCCGGTCCCGAAACTAAATGGTCAACTTTACCAGTGTTAACTACATTACTAATGCATTCATTCTATCAATGTCAAACAATATTCTGGAGAGAACTACTTTATTTAGTCTGTCAATGTAAAACATTATACTGGAGAGAACTACTTTATTTAGTCTGTCAATGTAACACATTATTCTGGAGAGAACTACTTTATTTAGTCTGTCAATGTAACACATTATTCTGGAGAGCACTACTTTATTTAGTCTGTCAATGTAACACATTATTCTGGAGAGAACTACTTTATTTAGTCTGTCAATGTAACACATTATTCTGGAGAGAACTACTTTATTTAGTCTGTCATTATTCTGGAGAGAACTACTTTATTTAGTCTATCAATGTAACACATTATTCTGAGAGAACTACTTTATTTAGTCTGTCAATGTAACACATTATTCTGGAGAGAACTACTTTATTTAGTCTGTCATTATTCTGGAGAGAACTACTTTATTTAGTCTGTCAATGTAACACATTATTCTGGAGAGAACTACTTTATTTAGTCTGTCAATGTAACACATTATTCTGGAGAGAACTACTTTATTTAGTCTGTCATTATTCTGGAGAGAACTACTTTATTTAGTCTGTCAATGTAACACATTATTCTGGAGAGAACTACTTTATTTAGTCTGTCATTATTCTGGAGAGAACTACTTTATTTAGTCTGTCAATGTAACACATTATTCTGGAGAGAACTACTTTATTTAGTCTGTCAATGTAACACATTATTCTGGAGAGAACTACTTTATTTAGTCTGTCATTATTCTGGAGAGAACTACTTTATTTAGTCTGTCAATGTAAAACATTATTCTGGAGAGAACTACTTTATTTAGTCTGTCATTATTCTGGAGAGAACTACTTTATTTAGTCTGTCAATGTAAAACATTATTCTGGAGAGAACTACTTTATTTAGTCTATCATTATTCTGGAGAGAACTACTTTATTTAGTCTGTCATTATTCTGGAGAGAACTACTTTATTTAGTCTGTCATTATTCTGGAGAGAACTACTTTATTTAGTCTGTCAATGTAACACATTATTCTGGAGAGAACTACTTTATTTAGTCTGTCATTATTCTGGAGAGAACTACTTTATTTAGTCTGTCATTATTCTGGAGAGAACTACTTTATTTAGTCTGTCATTATTCTGGAGAGAACTACTTTATTTAGTCTGTCATTATTCTGGAGAGAACTACTTTATTTAGTCTGTCAATGTAAACATTATTCTGGAGAGAACTACTTTATTTAGTCTGTCAATGTAACACATTATTCTGGAGAGAACTACTTTATTTAGTCTGTCATTATTCTGAGAGAACTACTTTATTTAGTCTGTCAATGTAACACATTATTCTGGAGAGAACTACTTTATTTAGTCTGTCATTATTCTGGAGAGAACTACTTTATTTAGTCTGTCAATGTAACACATTATTCTGGAGAGAACTACTTTATTTAGTCTGTCATTATTCTGGAGAGAACTACTTTATTTAGTCTGTCATTATTCTGAGAGAACTACTTTATTTAGTCTGTCATTATTCTGGAGAGAACTACTTTATTTAGTCTGTCATTATTCTGGAGAGAACTACTTTATTTAGTCTATCATTATTCTGGAGAGCACTACTTTATTTAGTCTGTCATTATTCTGGAGAGAACTACTTTATTTAGTCTGTCAATGTAACACATTATTCTGGAGAGAACTACTTTATTTAGTCTGTCAATGTAACACATTATTCTGGAGAGAACTACTTTATTTAGTCTGTCATTATTCTGGAGAGAACTACTTTATTTAGTCTGTCATTATTCTGGAGAGAACTACTTTATTTAGTCTGTCAATGTAACACATTATTCTGGAGAGAACTACTTTATTTAGTCTGTCATTATTCTGGAGAGAACTACTTTATTTAGTCTGTCATTATTCTGGAGAGAACTACTTTATTTAGTCTGTCATTATTCTGGAGAGAACTACTTTATTTAGTCTGTCAATGTAACACATTATTCTGGAGAGAACTACTTTATTTAGTCTGTCATTATTCTGGAGAGAACTACTTTATTTAGTCTGTCATTATTCTGGAGAGAACTACTTTATTTAGTCTGTCAATGTAACACATTATTCTGGAGAGAACTACTTTATTTAGTCTGTCAATGTAACACATTATTCTGGAGAGCACTACTTTATTTAGTCTGTCAATGTAACACATTATTCTGGAGAGAACTACTTTATTTAGTCTGTCAATGTAACACATTATTCTGGAGAGAACTACTTTATTTAGTCTGTCATTATTCTGGAGAGAACTACTTTATTTAGTCTGTCATTATTCTGGAGAGAACTACTTTATTTAGTCTGTCATTATTCTGGAGAGAACTACTTTATTTAGTCTGTCATTATTCTGGAGAGAACTACTTTATTTAGTCTGTCATTATTCTGGAGAGAACTACTTTATTTAGTCTGTCATTATTCTGGAGAGAACTACTTTATTTAGTCTATCATTATTATGGAGAGAACTACTTTATTTAGTCTGTCATTATTCTGGAGAGAACTACTTTATTTAGTCTGTCATTATTCTTGAGAGCACTACTTTATTTAGTCTTCTGGGGCAAAAAGTTATGACCGAAGAGAAGCTGCATGTATCAAACTATAGTTGACAAACAAATGACCTTCCAAATGTAGAAAATTATAATCAGAAATGTATCTAAATTAGTGGTAAAAGTAGCCAGTCGGCTCCACGGTCCAGTACAGAGTATCAGATAAATACATTTTTACAGACATATAAATTAATTATTACAGTGGATAAAACTGCACAGGTAGCCTACTTTAAGAAGTGATTGTTTTTACAATCACATGAGAACCTCATTACACAACACATATAACATGTGAAACAGCCTGAGCAGACAGCAGAAACAACAGTACATGGGATAAGATGTGATGAGAACATGCATCAATTTTAAAACATACCTCAGAGTATTCTGAATAATAATGGGGTATTGGGGTGCATGTAAACACGGCAACTGTTGTTGTCGAGTTACTGCAGCTGTTTACTGCCATCTAGTGGAGACACCAATACAACAACTATCAGGTTGGAACAGATGTGTTATTTTGTACAGGATCCATTTTGAGATGACAGAGCAGAAAACACTATATGTAGATGACTGAAAAATAAAGGAAGTATTTCTGAACAATCATTTATTCTAATGGACAGAGTAAGATGATTAATACCTGGAATGAGATATTACTAGTTAGAAGAACTGCTACTGACAGTCAGCAGTTTTTCAGTATGATATGTTGGATAAAAGAATACAGACATATGTCAAGTTCAATAGCCTTGTTCAAGCATTGTACAAGTCCCTACACACAGAGTCCGGGGAACAGCCTAGCTAGTCGATTACCTATCATCTAGACTCTGTAACATCATCCCTTTCAATAGAGTCCGGGGAACAGCCTAGCTAGTCGATTACCTATCATCTAGACTCTGTAACATCATCTAGACTCTCTAACAGCCTAGCTAGTCGATTACCTATCATCTAGACTCTGTAACAACATCCCTTTCAATAGAGTCCGGGGAACAGCCTAGCTAGTCGATTACCTATCATCTAGACTCTGTAACATCATCTAGACTCTCTAACAGCCTAGCTAGTCGATTACCTATCATCTAGACTCTGTAACAACATCCCTTTCAATAGAGTCCGGGGAACAGCCTAGCTAGTCGATTACCTATCATCTAGACTCTGTAACAACATCCCTTTCAATAGAGTCCGGGGAACAGCCTAGTTAGTCGATTACCTATCATCTAGACTCTGTAACAACATCCCTTTCAATAGAGTCCGGGGAACAGCCTAGCTAGTCGATTACCTATCATCTAGACTCTGTAACAACATCCCTTTCAATAGAGTCCGGGGAACAGCCTAGCTAGTCGATTACCTATCATCTAGACTCTGTAACATCCCTTTCAATAGAGTCCGGGGAACAGCCTAGCTAGTCGATTACCTATCATCTAGACTCTGTAACATCCCTTTCAATAGAGTCCGGGGAACAGCCTAGCTAGTCGATTACCTATCATCTAGACTCTGTAACAACAGCCCTTTCAATAGAGTCCGGGGAACAGCCTAGCTAGTCGATTACCTATCATCTAGACTCTGTAACATCATCTAGACTCTCTAACAGCCTAGCTAGTCGATTACCTATCATCTAGACTCTGTAACATCATCTAGACTCTCTAACAGCCTAGCTAGTCGATTACCTATCATCTAGACTCTGTAACATCATCTAGACTCTCTAACAGCCTAGCTAGTCGATTACCTATCATCTAGACTCTGTAACATCATCTAGACTCTCTAACAGCCTAGCTAGTCGATTACCTATCATCTAGACTCTGTAACATCATCTAGACTCTCTAACAGCCTAGCTAGTCGATTACCTATCATCTAGACTCTGTAACAACATCCCTTTCAATAGAGTCCGGGGAAAGGCCTAGCTAGTCGATTACCTATCATCTAGACTCTGTAACAACATCCCTTTCAATAGAGTCCGGGGAACAGCCTAGCTAGTCGATTACCTATCATCTAGACTCTGTAACAACATCCCTTTCAATAGAGTCCGGGGAACAGCCTAGCTAGTCGATTACCTATCATCTAGACTCTGTAACATCATCTAGACTCTCTAACAGCCTAGCTAGTCGATTACCTATCATCTAGACTCTGTAACATCCCTTTCAATAGAGTCCGGGGAACAGCCTAGCTAGTCGATTACCTATCATCTAGACTCTGTAACATCCCTTTCAATAGAGTCCGGGGAACAGCCTAGCTAGTCGATTACCTATCATCTAGACTCTGTAACATCCCTTTCAATAGAGTCCGGGGAACAGCCTAGCTAGTCGATTACCTATCATCTAGACTCTGTAACATCCCTTTCAATAGAGTCCGGGAACAGCCTAGCTAGTCGATTACCTATCATCTAGACTCTGTAACATCATCCCTTTCAATAGAGTCCGGGGAACAGCCTAGCTAGTCGATTACCTATCATCTAGACTCTGTAACATCATCTAGACTCTCTAACAGCCTAGCTAGTCGATTGCCTATCATCTAGACTCTGTAACATCATCTAGACTCTCTAACAGCCTAGCTAGTCGATTACCTATCATCTAGACTCTGTAACATCCCTTTCAATAGAGTCCGGGGAACAGCCTAGCTAGTCGATTACCTATCATCTAGACTCTGTAACATCCCTTTCAATAGAGTCCGGGGAACAGCCTAGCTAGTCGATTACCTATCATCTAGACTCTGTAACATCATCCCTTTCAATAGAGTCCGGGGAACAGCCTAGCTAGTCGATTACCTATCATCTAGACTCTGTAACATCATCTAGACTCTCTAACAGCCTAGCTAGTCGATTACCTATCATCTAGACTCTGTAACATCATCTAGACTCTCTAACAGCCTAGCTAGTCGATTACCTATCATCTAGACTCTGTAACATCCCTTTCAATAGAGTCCGGGAACAGCCTAGCTAGTCGATTACCTATCATCTAGACTCTGTAACATCCCTTTCAATAGAGTCCGGGGAACAGCCTAGCTAGTCGATTACCTATCATCTAGACTCTGTAACATCCCTTTCAATAGAGTCCGGGAACAGCCTAGCTAGTCGATTACCTATCATCTAGACTCTGTAACATCATCCCTTTCAATAGAGTCCGGGGAACAGCCTAGCTAGTCGATTACCTATCATCTAGACTCTGTAACATCCCTTTCAATAGAGTCCGGGGAACAGCCTAGCTAGTCGATTACCTATCATCTAGACTCTGTAACATCCCTTTCAATAGAATGTGCAAATATAATGGTACAACATTAAGTTCTTAACAGTCAAGTCATTTTTTTTTTACTTCAGTTGTCATCTTCCTCTTTTTTATGTGTTTTTTTTTGTAAATATAAGAAGACAAGTTAACTCTCTGTAGGCACGTGCCCATCCTCCAAAGTCCTTTATCCCTATCGGGTTCGCCCAGGGGTGTCATACAAGCTAGAACATGCACTGCCTGGAGGGCAGGTAGTTTGCCCCCGGTGATGCATTGTGCAGACCGCACCACCCTCTGGAGAGCCCTGCTTTGTGGGCGGTGCAGTTGCCGTACCAGGCAGTGATACAGCCCGACGGGATGCTCTCAATTGTGCACCTGTAGAAGTTAGTGAGGGTTTATGGTGACAAGCCACATTTTTCCAGCCTCCTGAGGTTGAAGAGGTGCTGTTGTGCCTTCTTCACCACACTGTCTGTGTGCGTGGACCATTTCAGTTTGTCAGTGATATGTACACAGGGGAAGTTCAAACGTTCCACCTTCTCCACTGCTGTCCCGTCGATGTGGATAGGGGGGTGCTCCCTTTGCTGTTTTTTGGCTGTTTTTTTGTTTTGTTGACGTTGCGTGAGAGGTTATTTTCCTGACACCACACTCCGAGGGCCCTCACCTCCTCCCTGTAGGCCGTCTCGTCGTTGTTGGTAATCAAGCCTACCACTGTAGTGTCGTCTGCAAACTTGAGTTTGAGGCGTGCATGGCAACACAGTCGTGGGTGAACAGGGAGTACAAGAGGGAGCTGAGAATGCACCCTTGTTGGGCCCCAGTGTTGAGTGTCAGCGGAGAGGAGATGTTGTTACCTACCTTCACAACCTGGGGTGGCCCGTCAGGAAGTCAAGGAAACAGTTGCACAGGGTCTCAAGGGTCTCAAGCTTAATGATGAGTTTGGAGGGTACTATGGTGTTGAATGCTGAACTGTTTTCAATGAACAGCATTCTCACATAGGTATTCCTCTTGTCCAGATGGGTTAGGGCAGGGTGCAGTGTGATGGCGATTGCATCGTCTGTGGACCTATTGAGGCGGTAAGCAACTTGGAGTGGGTCTAGGGTGTCAGGTAGGGTGGAGGTGATATGGTCCTTGACTAGTTTCTCAAAGCACTTTATGATGACAGAAGTGAGTGCTGCGGGGGCAATAGTAATTTAGTTCAGTTACCTATGCTTTCTTGGGAACAGGAACAATGGTAGCCATCTTGAAGCATGTGGGGACAGCAGACTGGGATAAGGGTTGATTGAATATGTCCGTAAACACACCAGTCAGCTGGTCTGCGCATGCTCTGAGGACGCAGCTAGGGATGCGGTCTGGGCCGGCTGCCTTTCGAGGCTTAACTCTCTTAAATGTTTTACTCACGTCGACCACGGAGAAGGAGAGTCCACAGTCTTTGCTAGCGGGCCGTGTCAGTGGCACTGTATTGTCCTCAAAGTGCGCAAAGAAGTTGCTTAATTTGTCTGGGAGCAAGACGCCGAAATCCGCGACGGGGCTGGTTTTCTTTTTGTAATCCGTGATTGTCTGTAGACCCTGCCACATACATCTCATGTTTGAACTGTTGAATGTTTTTTATTAATTTTTTTGTTTCACCTTTACTTAACCAGGTAGGCTAGTTGAGAACACCTTTATTTAACCAGGTAGGCTAGTTGAGAACACCTTTATTTAACCAGGTAGGCTAGTTGAGAACACCTTTATTTAACCAGGTAGGCTAGTTGAGAACACCTTTATTTAACCAGGTAGGCCAGTTGAGAACACCTTTATTTAACCAGGTAGGCTAGTTGAGAACACCTTTATTTAACCAGGTAGGCTAGTTGAGAACACCTTTATTTAACCAGGTAGGCTAGTTGAGAACACCTTTATTTAACCAGGTAGGCTAGTTGAGAACACCTTTATTTAACCAGGTAGGCTAGTTGAGAACACCTTTATTTAACCAGGTAGGCTAGTTGAGAACACCTTTATTTAACCAGGTAGGCTAGTTGAGAACACCTTTATTTAACCAGGTAGGCTAGTTGAGAACACCTTTATTTAACCAGGTAGGCTAGTTGAGAACACCTTTATTTAACCAGGTAGGCTAGTTGAGAACACCTTTATTTAACCAGGTAGGCTAGTTGAGAACACCTTTACTTAACCAGGTAGGCTAGTTGAGAACAACGTTATTTAACCAGGTAGGCTAGTTGAGAACACCTTTATTTAACCAGGTAGGCTAGTTGAGAACACCTTTATTTAACCAGGTAGGCTAGTTGAGAACACCTTTATTTATCCAGGTAGGCTAGTTGAGAACACCTTTATTTAACCAGGTAGGCTAGTTGAGAACACCTTTATTTAACCAGGTAGGCTAGTTGAGAACACCTTTATTTATCCAGGTAGGCCAGTTGAGAACACCTTTATTTAACCAGGTAGGCCAGTTGAGAACAAGTTCTCAATTACAACTGCGACCTGGCCAAGATAAAGCAAAACAGTGCGACACAAACAACAACACAGAGTTACACATGTATAAACAAACCTAACTAACACAATAGAAACATGTATATATATATTTTTTTTTAAAGTCTATATACAGTGTCTGCAAATGGCGTGAGGAGGTAAGGCAATAAATTGGCCATAGTGGCGAAGTAATTACAATTTAGCAAATTAACACTGGAGTGATAGATGTGCAGATGATGATGTGTAAGTAGAAATACTGGTGTGCAGAAGATCAAAACAAGTAAATAAAAACAATATGGGGATGAGGTAGGATATTCAGTTTAACGAGGGTATGTTTGGCGGCGTGAGTGATGGAGGCTTTGTTGCGATATAGGAAGCCGATTATAGATTTAATTTTGGTTGGAGATGTTTAAAATTAGTGTGGAAGAAGAGTTTACAGTCTAGCCAGGCACCTAGGTATTTGTAGTTGTCCACATATTCTAAGTCAGAGCCGTCCAGAGTACTGATGCTAGTCGGGCGGGCGGGTGCGGGCAGTGATCGGTTGAAAAGCATGCATTTAGTTTTACTAGCGTCTAAGAGCAGTTGGAGGCCACGGAAGGAGTGTTGTATGGCATTGAAGATCAGTTGGAGGTTTGTTAACAGTGTCCATAGATGGGCCCAATGTATGCAGAATGGTGTCGTCTGCGTGGAGGTGGATCAGGGAATCACCCGCAGCAAGAGCAACATCGTTGATATATACAGAGAAAAGAGTCGGCCAGAGAATTGAACCCTGTGGTACCCCCATAGAGAATGCCAGAGATCCGGACAACAGGCCCTCCGATATGACACACTGAACTCTATCTGAGAAGTAGTTGGTGAACCAGTCGATGGAGATATTTTCGAAATCAAGGCTGTCGAGTCCGCATTAGTTACGGGGGGTGCAGAGTTTTTGGCCGGGGTTGGGGTAGCCAGGAGGAAAGCATGGCCAGCCGTAGGGAAATGCTTCTTGAAATTCTCGATTATCGTGGATTTATCAGTGGTGACAGTGTTTCCTGGCCTCAATGCAGTGGGCAGCTGGGAGGAGGTGCTCTTATTCTCCATGGACTTTACAATGTCTCAAAACTTTTTGGAGTTAGAGCTACACGATGCAAATATCTGTTTGAGAAAGCTAGCCTCTTCTTTCTTGACTGACTGCGTGTATTGGTTCCTGACTTCCCTGAACAGTTGCATATCGTGGGGACTATTCAATGCTAGTGCTGTCCGCTACAATATGTTTTTATGCTGGTTGAGGGCAGTCAGGTCTGGAGTGAACCAAGGCCTATATCTGTTCTTAGTTCTACATTTTTTGAAAGGGGCATGCTTATTTAAGTTGGTGAGGAAAGCACTTTTAAAGAAAGACCAGATATCCTCTTCTGACGGGATGAGGTCAATATCCTTCCAGGATACCCGGGCCAGGTCGATTAGAAAGGCCTGCTCGCAGAAGTGTTTGACAGTGATGAGGGGTGGTCGTTTGACCGCGGACCCATAGCGGATGCAGGCAATGAGGCAGTGAGGCAGTGATCGCTGAGATCCTGATTGAAAACAGCAGGTCACCTAACAGAACAAACTCTGAAGATAGATGGGGGGCAATCAATTCACATATGGTGTCCAGGGCACAGCTGGGAGCTGAGGGGGGTCTATAACAGGCGGCAGAATGTGACTCCACCTGGTCTCTGTACTGGCGCTTTGCTTGTTTGATTCCCTTACGGAGGGAATAACTACACTTTTTGTATTCAGCCATGTTTTCAGTCGCCTTGTCATGATTAAATGCGATGCTTTCAGTTTTTTGTGAATGCTGCCATCAATCCACGGTTTCTGGTTGGGGAATGTTTTAATAGTGGGTATAACACTTCCTTATGAACTCGCTCACTGAGTCAGCTTATATATCAATGTTATTGTCTGAGGAACATATCCGAATCCACGGGATCGAAGCAATCTTAAAACGTCGAATCCGATTGGTCAGACCCGCCGCCAATTGCAGCAAGCTACTGGGTAACAGAAGCACTTCTTCCCTTAATCTCCTTGCTATTCATGTTAAATAAATTAATCTTGGCCTCCCGGGTGGCGCAGTGGTTAAGGCGCTGTACTGCAGCACCAACTCAGGCTCTGTCGTAACCGGCCGCGACCTGGAGGTCCGTGGCCTAGCGTCGGGAGGGCTTGGTCGGTAGGGATGTCCTTGTCTCATTGCTCACCAGCGACTCCTGTGGCGGGCCAAGGTTGACAGGTGCACGGTGTTTCCTCAGACACATCGCTGCGGCTGGCTTCCGGGTTGGATGCGCGCTGTGTTAAGAAGCAGTGCGGCTTGGTTGGGTTGTGTATCGGAGGACGTATGACTTTCGACCTTCGTCTCTCCTGATCCCGTATGGGAGTTGTAGCGATGAGACAAGATAGTAGCTACTAACATTTGGATACCACAAAATTGGGGAGAAAAAGGGGGTAAAATTAAAAATAAATGAATAATAATCTTAGTACAAATTTGTCAATTTGTACTAAGCAAGCTGCTAAATAATCTTGCCCAGCCTACTGTTGTCTATCTGAAATAAGATGTAGGCCTATCAGGGGCAATTTTTGGGACCTTGTGGGCAGGTTTTGAGTAGTCATTGTGCTTGAAAAAATGACTTGCATTAAATCACCTGACTGTTTGGATGTGTCTGTTGGTAAATGTTTAATTTCTAAGAGATAATGAATAAAAGAGAACATATGACCTTCAAGAATTACTGTGTTAACCACAACCAACATGTTGGATCTCTGTTTAGTTGTCACTGTGTTAACCACAACCAACATGTTGGATCTCTGTTTAGTTGTCACTGTGTTAACCACAACTAACATCTTGGATCTCTGTTTAGTTGTCACTGTGTTAACCACAACCAGCATGTTGGATCTCCGTTTAGTTGTCACTGTGTTAACCACAACCAACATGTTGGATCTCTGTTTAGGGGTCAGTGATCTAAAATGAGTCATTCTGGGGAGAGAAAGGAGAGAAAGGAGGGGGTCCCTGCCTCTAAAATGAGTCTCTCTGGGGAGAGAGAGGAGGGGGTCCCTGCCTCTAAAATGAGTCTCTCTGGGGAACATGACACCAAAACTAAGAGGTGAGCTGACAATATTGTTTAAGAATGTATATTCTAAAATGTTTTTTCAATCAGAAATTATTTCTCATGGTTACATTCTAATAACTAATCTAGATTTTAGGTGTGTATGAAAATGTGTTTTTATGCAAAATGCTATATATCCATTATTTAGCAGGAATGGAATGTTGATATCCTGTATATTAGACTGTGATATGTGGTTGTCTCACCTAGATATCTATATATCCATTATTTAACAGGAATGTTGGTATCCTGTATATCTGACTGTGATATGTGGTTGTCTCACCTAGATATCTATATATCCATTATTTAACAGGAATGTTGGTATCCTGTATATTAGACTGTGATATGTGGTTGTCTCACCTAGATATCTATATATCCATTATTTAACAGGAATGTTGGTATCCTGTATATCTGACTGTGATATGTGGTTGTCTCACCTAGATATCTATATATCCATTATATAACAGGAATGTTGGTATCCTGTATATTAGACTGTGATATGTGGTTGTCTCACCTAGATATCTATATATCCATTATTTAACAGGAATGTTGGTATCCTGTATATCTGACTGTGATATGTGGTTGTCTCACCTAGATATCTATATATCCATTATATAACAGGAATGTTGGTATCCTGTATATCTGACTGTGATATGTGGTTGTCTCACCTAGATATCTATATATCCATTATTTAACAGGAATGTTGGTATCCTGTATATCTGACTGTGATATGTGGTTGTCTCACCTAGATATCTATATATCCATTATATAACAGGAATGTTGGTATCCTGTATATTAGACTGTGATATGTGGTTGTCTCACCTAGATATCTATATATCCATTATTTAACAGGAATGTTGGTATCCTGTATATCTGACTGTGATATGTGGTTGTCTCACCTAGATATCTATATATCCATTATATAACAGGAATGTTGGTATCCTGTATATTAGACTGTGATATGTGGTTGTCTCACCTAGATATCTATATATATCCATTATTTAACAGGAATGTTGGTATCCTGTATATCTGACTGTGATATGTGGTTGTCTCACCTAGATATCTATATATCCATTATATAACAGGAATGTTGGTATCCTGTATATTAGACTGTGATATGTGGTTGTCTCACCTAGATATCTATATATCCATTATTTAACAGGAATGTTGGTATCCTGTATATCTGACTGTGATATGTGGTTGTCTCATCTAGATATCTATATATCCATTATTTAACAGGAATGTTGGTATCCTGTATATTTGACTGTGATATGTGGTTGTCTCACCTAGATATCTATATATCCATTATATAACAGGAATGTTGGTATCCTGTATATCTGACTGTGATATGTGGTTGTCTCACCTAGATATCTATATATCCATTATTTAACAGGAATGTTGGTATCCTGTATATTTGACTGTGATATGTGGTTGTCTCACCTAGATATCTAAATTTGACCCAGTTTCTCACAGCAGGAAAATATCAGCAAATGTGCATTTTTATGTGGATTATAATTGAGGGACATTTTGGGGTTAATCCATTTTTCAAATCTGACATTTCTAAGTGGAAAGTATACACTTTACATGCCTTTATAAAGTCTTGTAGTGGTTTAATAATTGATTTAAACAATAAAAGATAATTTAGCAATGTTTCTGAAAAGTGATATATAACGTTTTGGAATTAAACTCTTCTTCTGTTTCCCCATCTGAGCTCAGAATAGATGAGAGATGTAATGTTTGTCTCTGTTGTGTTGAAGCCCAATCAAGCAGGAGAGACCAGCCTCCCCTGTTCCCAGCTGTGTGTCCATGAAGAGTGACCAGTCTATGAATCATCCTGAGGTGTTTAGAGGGGGAGACTTTTCTACTGAACAAAGGTAAGAAGAACTCATGTGTCCTGGTCAGTGAGTTAAACAGCACCGTCTCTAGTAATTTCCCCTCCCATTTTCCCATTATTTTGTGTTGTTTTTGTTAGGTTCTAATTCTCAGAGTAAAAACTCAACGGACATGTATGAAAGCTTAACCAAGTTTATTCTGAGGGTCAATACAGCTGCATTCAGACAAACATTTTTTCCACAAGTATTTTTAGGCAATTTAGGCACTGCTCCTTCACTCCAATCCTTACATATTATTCGACACGAAGACGTAATAAACCATTGTTTCTCCTTTAAAGGAATCTGACCTCAACTCAAAGCTCCCCACCCATATCACTAGAGCTCATATGACTTCCTCCCGTCCACATTCCACAGCCATCTGGCTCCTATAGATAACCATCTTCTGATGTAAAAACCAGTCTCTATCACCCCTCAGATACTATAGTATTACTTCTGATGTAAAAACTAGTCTCTATCAACCCTCAGATACTATAGTATTACTTCTGATGTAAAAACCAGTCTATATCACCCCTCAGATACAATCCTGCTGAGTATTACAATATTCCAAGATACCTGCTGCTAGGTGTACATAATGTTTTGTTAGTATATCGATAAACTTACACTTGTATTGTTTTCGCTGTAAAGCATCATTTCAAAATCTGAGATGACAGGGTGATTAACAAAAGGCTGTGTTTCGCTATTTTTCACTTGTGATTTCATGAATATGAATATTTTCTAGTAAGATTATTTGACCGTTGCGCTATTCAGCGGTTATTCAGTGCTATTTAGCGTAGTTGATGACAATTATCCCGGATCAATCCTCAACGTGTGTGTGTGTGTGTATGTGTGTGTATGTGTGTGTGTGTGTGTGTGTTTTGTATTTATTTAAACAATTAAAGATCATTTACTTCTGAAAATGGATATATAACGTCATGGAATGAAACTCTTCTTATGTTTCCCCATCTGAGCTCAGAGTAGATGAGAGATGTAATGTTTGTCTCTGTTGTGTTGAAGACCAATCAAGCAGGAGAGACCAGCCTCCCCTGTTCCCAGCTGTGTGTCCATGAAGAGTGACTGGTCTATGATGCAACCTATACAGTTTAGAGAGGGAGACTTTTCTACTGAACAAAGGTAAGAAGAACTCATGGGTCATGGTCAGTGAGTTAAACAACACTGTCTCTAGTCATTTCTCCTCTCACATTTTCCCATTGTTGTTGTTTTCATAATCCATAGGCTCATCCTTTTGTCCATTTTCATTGTCCTAAAACAATATTAAACAAACACAACATTCCCTTTGTGTGTGTATGTGTGTGTGTGTGTGTGTGTGTGTGTGTATGTGTGTGTGTGTGTGTGTGTGTGTGTGTGTGTGTGTGTGTGTGTGTGTGTGTGTGTGTGTGTGTGTGTGTGTGTGCGCTCCCTGGATGAGGAGATGTAATCTCATGT
Source organism: Oncorhynchus nerka (assembly GCF_034236695.1). Classification (NCBI taxonomy): domain Eukaryota; kingdom Metazoa; phylum Chordata; class Actinopteri; order Salmoniformes; family Salmonidae; genus Oncorhynchus; species Oncorhynchus nerka. Next base: position 51,709,568 of record NC_088421.1, on the reverse strand, counting down.
TTTGTCCACAGAAACCAAGAGGAGAGATCAGAGTCAGAGATTCTCAGTGGTCAGTCTTTCCAGATTCATCAAACAGACCTGGCCTCCATATTCAGTGTATGTGGTCCTGTTATGTACATTTGTTTACCTCAAGTAAAGTTGATCTGTCAATCATTCATTAATGTGTTAATGAGAAAGCTTTTCTTCTCTTGCTTATTTTATTTATTTATTTCAGTTGCTTGAAGAGAATATTATGACATTTGTGAAGAACGAGCTGAAGATGTTCAAGAGGATTCTTAGTCCAGAACTCCCAGAAGGCTTTGAGAGTCAGAAGCAGGAAGTGGTGGACACTGAAGATGAGCAGCAGGAGAGCAGTGCCAGAGAGGGGGCTCTGAAGATCACACTGCACGTCCTGAGGAAAATGAACCAGAAGGAGCTTGCTGACACACTGGAGAAAAGTAAGATCTGTCTGCCTCATGTTGAATGGTCTAACTCAATGATATTGTTGGAACCTGAACACAACACCTAGTGACCTCATCAAGTAGCAGCAGGGATGTGTTGTGGTGATTAATTTAGAGAGAGAGAACATTAATAATACCATCAATAATACCAATAATAATATAATCAGTCACACCAGTCTGTAATGCATTATGAAAACATTTATACAGTGAAGAGAATTAATAATTATATTTTTACTTTATAACAGTACAACAATACTGTAGGCATTAAAACAGACTTAATATTAATATCCTCTGTGTTATTTCTAGATTCAGATGAGCTTGCTGTGATTTGCCAACGTGAACTCAAATCTAATCTAAAGAAGAAGTTTCAATGTGTATTTGAGGGGATCGCTAAACAAGGAAACCCAACACTTCTCAATAAGATCTACACAGAGCTCTACATCACAGAGGGTGGAACAGGAGAGGTCAATAATGAACATGAGCTGAGACAGATTGAGACAACAACCAGGAAACAAGCAAGACCAGAGACTGCAATTAAATGTAACGACATCTTCAAACCCTTAACTGGACAAGACAAACGTATCAGAACTGTGCTGACAAAGGGAGTCGCTGGCATTGGAAAAACAGTCTCTGTGCAGAAGTTCATTCTGGACTGGGCTGAAGGAAAAGCAAATCAGGATGTCCAATTTGTTTTTTCATTCCCTTTTCGGGAGCTAAATTTGATGAAAGGGAACAAACACACTTTCATTGAACTTCTTAATCACTTCTCAATGGAAACCAAACAATCAGGAATCTCCATCTACAACAAGTACAAAGTTCTGTTCATCTTTGATGGTCTGGATGAGTGCCGACTGCCCCTAGACTTCCAGAACAACAAGATCTGTTGTGACGTCACAGAGAGAACCTCAGTGGATGTTCTGCTGACAAATCTCATCAAGGGAAATCTGCTTCCCTCTGCTCTCCTCTGGATAACTACCCGACCTGCAGCAGCCAATAAGATCCCTTCAGGGTGTGTTGACCAGGTGACAGAGGTACGAGGATTTAATGACCCACAGAAGGAGGAGTACTTCAGGAAGAGATTCAGTGATGAGGACCTGGCCAGCAGAATCATCTCACACATAAAGACATCAAGGAGCCTCCACATCATGTGCCACATTCCAGTCTTCTGTTGGATTTCTGCAATAGTCCTTGAACTCATGCTGAAAAATAAGAGAGAAGAGATGCCCAAGACTCTGACTGAGATGTACACACACCTTGTGGTGTTTCATACCAAACAGAAGAATGAAAAGTATCTTGGGAATGAAGAGACAGGTCCACACTGGAACAAAGAGAGCATTCTGTCACTGGGCAAATTGGCTTTTCAACAGCTTGTGAAGGGCAATCTGATTTTCTATGAAGAAGACCTGAAAGAGTCTGGCGTTGATGTCAATGAAGCCTCAGTGTACTCAGGATTGTGCACACAGCTCTTTAAAGAGGAATGTGTGCTGTACCAGGACAAGGTGTACTGCTTTGTTCATCTGAGCATTCAGGAGTTTCTGGCTGCTGTATATGTGTTCCTCTCATTCATCAACAACAATGAGAATCTAATGGACAAACCGCAATCAATGTCCAGGACCCTTTCTGCGCTGTTCAGAGACAAGCCTAAAGTTACTGTCTACAAGAATGCTGTGGATAAAGCCTTACAAAGTGAGACGGGAAACCTGGACCTTTTCCTCCGCTTCCTTCTGGGCCTCTCACTGGAGTCCAATCAGAAGCACTTACGAGGTCTACTGACAAAGACCAGAAGCAGCTCACAGACCCATGAAGAAACAGTCAAGTACATCAAGGAGAAGATCAGGGAGAATCCCTCTCCAGAGAGGAGCATCAATCTGTTCCACTGTCTGAATGAACTGAATGACCAGTCTCTAGTGGAGGAGATCCAAAGATACCTGAGATCAGGAAGTCTCTCAAAACCCAACCTGTCACCTGCACAGTGGTCAGCTCTGGTCTTTGTGTTGCTGACTTCAGAAAAGGAGCTGGATGTGTTTGACCTGAAGAAATACTCCAGATCAGAGGAAGGTCTTCTGAGGCTGCTGCCAGTGGTCAAAGCCTCCAGAGCTGCTCTGTGAGTAAATAAAATGACATATAAGAACTAATCATCAGGAAGAAATATTCAATTTAGAGAAAAATATGTATTATAATATGTATATAATATTGTATTGAAAAACATTGATTTTCACATTAGTTCTACATTATGACCATACAATTCTAGGAGATGGAAGATGAATCTATATGTTGTTTGAGAGAATTAACCAAAAGCATCTACCATTGTCCTTCTACACTACTGGTGTTAAATTAACAGTGTGTTTGTGAAGTCATGATGATATCTTTGTCAGGCTGTCAGGCTGTGGAGTCACAGAGGAAGGCTGTGCTTCTCTGGTCTCAGCTCTGGAGTCAAACCCCTCACACCTGAGAGAGCTGGATCTGAGTAACAATGACCTGAAGGATTCAGGAGTGAAGCTGCTCTCTGCTGGACTGGGGAATCCCCACTGTAAACTGGAGACTCTGAGGTCAGTATTCCTGTAGTTGGTCAACAAGTGATAACTGTTCACCAGATCCACATGTGTTTATCAGACACACATAGTCCACACCATATGTGTTTGGACAGTGAAGCTTACAGTTTTAAATGTGGTGTTGTACTCCAGCATTTTGGATTTCAGATATAATGTTTCATAATCTAACATTTTATTTGAGGTTAAAGGTGAGAGGTTTTGTTGTAGCCATTATTTGTTTTATCCATTATTATTCATGATTCATTAATGATCTTTCTCAATCATGGCAGTCACAGGCTTGATGTAGTCATTACGTTCAAAGAATATGGGTCCAGACACACATAGTCCACACCATATGTGTTTGGACAGTGAAGCTTACAGTTTTACATTTGGTGCTTTGCTCCAGCATTTTGGATTTGAGATGGAATGTTTCATAGTAGGTGACAGTACAGAATGTCACCTTTTATTTGAGGTTGATGGTGAGAGGTTAGTATGTTTTGTTGTAGCTTCTGTTATTGGTTATTGTGAGAGGTTAGAATGTTTTGTTGTAGCCTCTGTTATTGGTTATGGTGAGAGGTTAGTATGTTTTGTTGTAGCCTCTGTTATTGGTAATGGTGAGAGGTTAGCATGTTTTGTTGTAGCCTCTGTTATTGGTAATGGTGAGAGGTTAGTATGTTTTGTTGTAGCCTCTGTTATTGGTAATGGTGAGAGGTTAGTATGTTTTGTTGTAGCCTCTGTTATTGGTAATGGTGAGAGGTTAGCATGTTTTGTTGTAGTCTCTGTTATTGGTAATGGTGAGAGGTTAGTATGTTTTGTTGTAGCCTCTGTTATTGGTAATGGTGAGAGGTTATCATGTTTTGTTGTAGCCTCTGTTATTGGTAATGGTGAGAGGTTAGCATGTTTTGTTGTAGTCTCTGTTATTGGTAATGGTGAGAGGTTAGTATGTTTTGTTGTAGCCTCTGTTATTGGTAATGGTGAGAGGTTAACATGTTTTGTTGTATCCTCTGTTATTGGTAATGGTGAGAGGTTAGCATGTTTTGTTGTAGCCTCTGTTATTGGTAATGGTGAGAGGTTAGCATGTTTTGTTGTAGCCTCTGTTATTGGTAATGGTGAGAGGTTAGCATGTTTTGTTGTAGCCTCTGTTATTGGTAATGGTGAGAGGTTAGTATGTTTTGTTGTAGTCTCTGTTATTGGTAATGGTGAGAGGTTAGCATGTTTTGTTGTAGCCTCTGTTATTGGTAATGGTGAGAGGTTAGCATGTTTTGTTGGAGCCTCTGTTATTGGTAATGATGAGAGGTTAGTATTTTTTGTTGTAGTCTCTGTTATTGGTAATGGTGAGAGGTTAACATGTTTTGTTGTAGTCTCTGTTATTGGTAATGGTGAGAGGTTAGTATGTTTTTGTTGTAGTCTCTGTTATTGGTAATGGTGAGAGGTTAGTATGTTTGTTGTAGCCTCTGTTATTTGGTAATGGTGAGAGGTTAGCATGTTTTGTTGTAGCCTCTGTTATTGGTAATGGTGAGAGGTTAGCATGTTTTGGTTTGTAGCCTCTGTTATTGGTAATGGTGAGAGGTTAGTATGTTTTGTTAGCAATACGTAC
>NC_088421.1:51696127-51704500 GCF_034236695.1 Oncorhynchus nerka | reverse complement strand
TATCCCAAACCTTAACCATTCATAATGAGGCCCTAATCTTAATGTTATAACTCTATCCCAAACCTTAACCATTCATAATGAGGCCCTAATCTTAATGTTTAAACTCTATCCCAAACCTTAACCATTCATAATGAGGCCCTAATCTTAATGTTTAAACTCTAACCTTATGGATGGGTGTTCCTGTGCAGGAAACAAATCAGAGGAAATTTTAGAGCGCCACCTATAGTTTTCGATAAAACTCAAACTTTCATTAAAACACACATGCAAGATACTAAATTAAAGCTACACTCGTTGTGAATCTAGCCAACATGTCAGATTTGTAAAATGCTTTTCGGCGAAAGCATGAGAAGCTATTATCTGATAGCATGCACCCCCCAAAATATCAGAACGAGACCTAAACAAAAGATTTTGCGGTAGCCGGCGCTACACAAAACGCAGAAATAAGATATAAAACATTCATTACCTTTGACGAGCTTCTTTGTTGGCACTCCTATATATCCCATAAACATCACAATTGGGTATTTTTTCCGATTAAATCCGTCATTGTATAGCCAAAATGTCATTTTCTGAAGACCGGTCTGATCCAGGAAAATTCCCCTTTACAAGACGCAACGTCACTTTTTAAAATTACAAAAGATGCCTATAAACTTTTACAAATCACTTCAAACTACTTTTCTAAACCAACTTTAGGTATTAATAAACGTTAATAATCTATCAAATTGATCACGGGGCGATCTGTATTCGATAGCAGCAAGTCTTGAAATTATCGTCCATGTTTTCACTTTCATAACATCCTGCGGTGCGCCCCAAGACAGGAAGTGCCTATACGGCATCCCACCAAGGATAAAGCAGCCATGAAATCCCAGTACTGGCGACATCGTGTGGAAGCTGTAGGATTTCGAATCGGATCCTCATCTATTTTCTCTCGCCTTTAAACAATACATTGACTGGCGGATGAATATTTTTTGTGTTTTTGGTGAACAGTTTATCCCAGTTTTACTCCTAAACACGTTCTGTTATAGCCTAGATACGATTTAACCAGTTTTAGAGACTTCAGAGTGTTTTCTATACACATACTTATCATATGCATATACTATATTCCTGGCATAGATGTACGACTTTGAAATGTTGCGCGATTTTAACAAAAAGCTGCGGCGAGTCGCATCATCCTTAAGGTTTTAACCATTCATAATGAGACCCTAAACTAATGTTTAAACTCTATCCCAAACCTTGTAACCATTCATAAGGAGGCCCTAATCTTAATGTTTAAACTCTATCCCAAACCTGAACCATTCATAATAGGCCCTAAACATTCTGTTTTAACTCTATCCCAAACCTGACCCATTCCTGACAGAGGCCCTAATCTTAATGTTTAAACTCTATCCAAACCTTAACCATTCATAATGGGGCCTAAACTTAATGTTAACACATCCGTGACCAACTACAGTGGGGCAAAAAATATTTAGTCATACCAATTGTGCAAGTTCTCCCATAAAAAGATGAAAAGGCCTGTAATTTTCATCATAGGTTTACACTTCAACTATGACAGACAAAATGAGAAGAAAAAAATCAGAAATCACATTTTTAATTCATTTATTTGCAAATTATGGTGGAAAATAAGTATTTGGTCAATAACAAAAGTTTACACAGGAACTCATATCTCTCAGAGAGTCACTATTCCACTAAGACCTAATTGAAACACAAAAGCAGAAACATGGAATCAGAGCTGTGTGTGTCATTCATCTAAAGTCCTGTTAACTCTCACAAAAACACACGCTTGCGTGCACACACACACACCACACACACCCTCTAGCTCAATCTGGCCATCTCTGGTCACTGTCAGTAGCTAGTTAATGAGAAGGGGACTAAAATCAATATACACCTTGGGAGGGAATTCCTGATTCCTGTCTTACCTACCTACCTACTGTCTGTATTACCTACCTGCCTGCTTGCCTACCTGCCTGCCTGCCTGCCTGCCCTGCCTGCCTGCCTGCCTGAAGCCTGTCTTGTCTGCCTGTCTGTCTGTCTGTCTGTCTAATTTCTGTCTGTCTAAATATCTCTGTCTCTCTCCTCCACAGCAACAGTAATATCATGAGAGTCACTGTGTCACCCAGCCCATCAGGGCTCAAGGCCCCAATTACCAAACATAAAGCAAATTCCACATATCCTCTCTCTCTTTCCCTCTGTTCTGACTCTCTACCCTCCCTCCCTCCCTCTCTCTCCTCCCTCTCTCGCTCTTCCCTCTGTTCTGACTCTCTACCCTCCCTCTCTCTCTCTCGCTCTTCCCTCTGTTCTGACTCTCTACCCTCCCTCTCTCTCTCTTTCCCTCTGTTCTGACTCTCTACCCTCCCTCTCTCTCTCCTTCCCTCTGTTCTGACTCTCTACCCTCCCTCTCTCTCTCTTTCCCTCTGTTCTGACTCTCTACCCTCCCTCTCCTCTCTCTTTCCATCTGTTCTGACTCTCTACCCTCCCTCTCTCTCTCTTTCCCTCTGATCTGACTCTCTCCCCTCCCTCTCTCTCTAGTTCCCTCTGTTCTGACTCTCTACCCTCCCTCTCTCTCTCGTTCCCTCTTTTAAATAAAAATGACTCTCTACCCTCCCTCTCACTCTCTTTCCCTCTGATCTGACTCTCTCCCCTCCCTCTCTCTCTCTTTCCCTCTGTTCTGACTCTCTCCCTCCCCTCTCTCTCTCTCTTCCCTCTGTTCTGACTCTCTCCCTCCCTCTCTCTCTCTCTTCCCTCTGTTCTCTCTCTCTCTTTCCCTCTGTTCTGACTCTCTCTCCCTCTCTCTACTTCCCTCTGTTCTGACTCTCTACCCTCTCTCTCTCTCTCTTTCCCTCTGTTCTGACTCTCTACCCTCCTCCTCTCCCTCTGACTCTCCTCCCTCTCTCGCTCTTCCCTCTGTTCTGACTCTCTCCCCTCCCTCTCTCTCTCTCTTTCCTCTGTTCTGACTCTCTACCCTCCCTCTCTCTCTCTTTCCCTCTGTTCTGACTCTCTACCCTCCCTCTATCTTTCCCTCTGTTCTGACACTCTCCTCCCTCGCTCTCTCTCTCTTTCCCTCTGTTCTGACTCTCTACCCTCCCTCTCTCTCTCTCTTTTCCTCTGTTCTGACTCTCTCCCTCCCTCTCTCTCTCTCTTTCCCTCTGTTCTGACTCTCTCCCTCCCTCTCTCTCTTTCTCTGTTCTGACTCTCTCCCCTCCCTCTCTCTCTCTTTCCTCTCTGTTCTGACTCTCTACCCTCCCTCTCTCTCTCTTTTCCTCTGTTCTGACTCTCTCCCCTCCCTCTCTCTGACTCTTTCCCTCCTTCTGACTCTCTCCCTCCCTCTCTCTCTTTCTCTGTTCATACTCTCTACCATCCCTCTGTTATGACTCATTACCCTCCTCTCTCTTTCAATCTCTGACTTTCCCTCTCTGTTCTGACTCTCTACCCTCCCTATCTCTCTTTCCCTCTGTTCTGACTCTCATCTCTCCCTCTCTCTCTCTCTTTCCCTCTGTTCTGACTCTCTCCCTCCATCTCTCTCTTTCCCTCTGTTCTGACTCTCTACCCTCCATCTCTCTCTTTTCCCTCTGTTCTGACTCTCTCCCCTCCCCTCTCTCTCTTTTCCATCTGTTCTGACTCTCTACTCATCCCTCTCTTGATATCTCATTTTTAAATAAAAATGTTCCCTCCTCTCTCTCTTTGTAATCTGTTCTGACTCTCTACCCTCCCTCTGTTTCTGACTCTCTAATGTTACCTATATTAGACCCTCTCTCTCTTTCCCTCTGTTCTGAGCTCTCATCTCTCTCTCTCTCTCTCTCTGTTCTGACTCTCTCTCCCTCCCTCTCTCTTTCCCTCTGTTCTGACTCTCTACCCTCCATCTCTCTCTTCCCTCTGTTCTGACTCTCTCCCCTCCATCTCTCTCTTTCCCCTCTGTTCTGACTCTCTCTTTCTCCCTCTGTTCTGACTCTCTCCCTCCCTCTCTCTCTCTTTCCCTCTGTTCTGACTCTCATCCCCTCCCTCCTCTCTCTCTCTCTGTTCCGACTCTCTCCCCTCCCTCTCTCTCTTCCATCTGTTCATACTCTCTATATCAGTATATTAATTACCCTCCCTCTCTCTCTTTCCCTCTGTTCTGACTCTCTACCCTCCCTCTGTTCTGACTCTCTACCCTCCCTATCTCTCTTTTCCCTCTGTTCTGACTCTCTCTCTCCCTCTCTCTCTCTTTCTCTCTGTTCTGACTCTCTTCCATCTCTCTCTTCCCTCTGTTCTGACTCTCTACCCTCCATCTCTCTCTTCCCTCTGTTCTGACTCTCTACCCTCCATCTCTCTCTTTCCTGTTCTGACTCTCTCCCCTCCCTCTTTCTCTGTTCTCTTCCCTCTGTTATGACTCTCTCCCTCTCCCTCTCTCTCTCTCTTTCCATCTGTTCTGACTCTCTACCCTCCCTATCTCTCTCTTTCCCTCTGTTCTGACTCTCTCCCTCCATCTCTCTCTTTCCCTCTGTTCTGACTCTCTCCCTCGCTCTCTCTCTCTTTCCCTCTGATCTGACTCTCTACCCTCCCCTCTCTCTGTTCTGACTTCCCTCTTTTAAATAACTCTTCTAAAGTAATCCTCTCTCTCTCTTTCCTCTGTTCTGACTCTCTACTCTCCCCCTCTCTCTCTTTAGAATCTGTAACTGACTCTCTCCCCTCCCTCTCTGTTCTGAATTTTTAAATAAAAATGTTCAGTAAAGTGACCTTTTTGCTTTTGTAATTCTCCCTCTGTTCTGACTCTGATGAGGGAAAAACTCTCTCTCTCTTTTAGAATCTGTTCATGACTCTCATCTCTCTCTTTCTCTCTGTTCAGACTCTCTCCCCTCCATCTCTCTCTTTCCCTCTGTTCTGACTCTCTACCCTCCATCTCTCTCTTCTTCCCTCTGTTCTGACTCTCTACCTCCTCCATCTCTCTTTTCCCTCTGTTCTGACTCTCCCCCCTACCCTCCCTCTGTTCTGACTCTCTACCCTCCCTCTCTCTCTCTTTCCATCTGTTCTGACTCTCATCTCCCTCTCCTCTCTTTCTCTCTGTTCTGACTCTCTCCCTCCATCTCTCTCTTCCCTCTGTTCTGACTCTCTCCCCTCCATCTCTCTCTTTCCCTCTGTTCTGACTCTCTACCCTCCCTCTCTCTCTTTTCAATCTGTTCTGACTCTCTACCCCCCTCCCTCTCTCTTTCCCTCTGTTCTGACTCTCTCCCCTCTCTCTCTTTCCCTCTGTTCTGACTCTCTCCCCTCCCTCTCTCTCTCTTCCCTCTGTTCTGACTCTCTCCCTCCATCTCTCTCTTCCCTCTGTTCTGACTCTCTCCCCTCCCCCCCTCCTCTCCTCTTTCCCTCTGTTCTGACACTCTCCCTCCCTCTCTCTCACTCTTTCCCTCTGTTCTGACTCTCTCCCCTCCCTCTCTCTCCCTCTGTTCTTTCCATCTCTGTTCTGACTCTCAACCCTCCCTCTCTCTCTCTTTCCCTCTGTTCTGACTCTCTACCCTCCATCTCTCTCTCTTTCCCTCTGTTCTGACTCTACCCCTCCCTCTCTCTCTCTTTCCCTCTACTCTCTATCTGACTCTCATCCCCTCCCTCTCTCTCTGTTCTGTTCTACCCTCCCTCTGTTCTGACTCTCTACCCTCCCTCTCTCTCTCTTTCCCTCTGTTCTGACTCTCTACCCTCCCTCTCACTCTCTTTCCCTCTGATCTGACTCTCTCCTCCCTCTCTCTCTCTCTTTCCCTCTGTTCTGACTCTCTACCCTCCCTCCTCTCTCTGTTATCCTTTTTTCTGACTCTTCCTCCCTCTCTTTTTGCTCTGTTCTGACTCTCTCCCCCTCCCTCTCTTTCTCTTTTCCCTAAGGCTGTTCTGACAAAATGTCTCCCTCCCTCTCCCTCTTTCTTCCCTCTGTTCTTAGACCCTCCCCTCCCTCTCTCTTTCCCTCTGTTCTGACTCTCAACCCTCCTCTCTCTCTCTCTCCCTCTGTTCTGACTCTCTGCCTCCTCTCTCTCTCTCTCTCTCTTTCCCTCTGTTCTGACTCTCTCCCCTCCTCCCTCTCTCTCTTCCCTCTGTTCTGACTCTCTCCTCCTCTCTCTCTCTTTCCATCTGTTCTGACTCTCTACCATCCCTCTGTTATGACTCATTCCCTCCCTCTTCTCTTTCAATCTGTTCTGACTCTCTACCCTCCCTCTGTTCTGACTCTCTCCCCTCCCTCTCTCTCTCTTTCCCTCTGTTCTGACTCTCATCTCTCTCTCTCTTTCCTGTTCTGACTCTCTCCCTCCATCTCTCTCTTCCCTCTGTTCTGACTCTCTCCCCCTCCATCTCTCTCTTCCCTCTGTTCTGACTCTCTCCCTCCATCTCTCTCTTTCCCTCTGTTCTGACTCTCTACCCCTCCATCTCTCTCTTCCCTCTGTTCTGACTCTCTCCCTCCATCTCTCTCTTTCCTCTGTTCTGACTCTCTACCCTCCCTCTGTTCTGACTCTCTACCCCCTCCCTCTCTCTCTCTTTCCCTCTGTTCTGACTCTCTCTCCTCCCTCCTCTCTCTCTCTTTCCTCTCTCCCTCCCTCTCTCTCTTCTTTCCTCTGTTCATACTCTCTCCATCTCTCTCTTTTCCCTCTGTTCTGACTCTCTACCCTCCCTCTGTTCTGACTCTCTACCCTCCCTCTCTCTTTCCCTCTGTTCTGACTCTCATCTCCTCTCTCTCTCTGTTCTGACTCTCTACCCTCCATCTCTCTCTTTTCCTCTGTTCTGACTCTCTCCCCTCCATCTCTCTTCCCTCTGTTCTGACTCTCTCCTCCATCTCTCTCTTTCCCTCTGTTCTGACTCTCTACCCTCCATCTCTCTCTTCCCTCTGTTCTGACTCTCTCCCCTCCATCTCTCTCTTCCCTCTGTTCTGACTCTCTACTCTCCCTCCCTCTCTGTGATATCTGTTTTTTAAATAAAAATGTTCACACATAAAGTGAACCGTTTTTGCTTTTGTAATTCTGGGTTGTGTGTAGATTGATGAGGGGAAAAAACACATTTAATTCATTTTAGAATAAGGCTGTAACGTGACAAAATGTGTAAAAAAGTCAAGGGGTCTGAATACTTTCTGAATGTTACTGTATATCAGTATATTAGACTCTCTCTCTCTCTCTCTCTGCAGTGATGTTCTTTTCATCACTTCTGGTTGAACACTGCCATCAAGTGGTGATTGTCCAAACTGCACCACTGTTAATATAAGAGAAAGTGAGAGATAGAGAGAAAAAAAGTGTGGGAGAGAGAGAGAGCAGAGAGCAGAGAGTGTGGGAGAGAGAGAGCGGAGAGAGCAGAGTGTGTGAGAGAGAGAGAGAGAGAAAAGCAGAGTGTGGGGAGAAGAGAGCAGAGAGGGAGAAGAGCAGAGAGAGAGGGAGAGAGAGAGAGTGTGTGGGAGAGAGCAGAGAGAGTAATGGGGAGAGAGAGCAGAGAGAGCAGATGTGGAGAGAGCAGAGACAGAGTAGAGTGTGTGGGAGAGAGAGAGAGAGCAGAGTGTGTGGAGAGAGAGCAGAGAGAGCAGGGAGTGTGGAGAGAGAGCAGAGAGAGCAGAGTGTGGGAGAAGGGAGTGTGGGAGAGAGAGCAGAATGTGGGAGAGAGCAGAATGTGGGAGAGAGAGAGGGCAGAATGTGGGAGAGAGAGAGCAAGTGTGGGAGAGAGAGAGAGTATTATTGGGAGAGAGAGAGAAGAGTGTGGGAGAGAGAGCAGAGTGGGGAGAGAGAGAGAGCAGAGTGTGAAGAAGAGCAGAGTGTGTGGGAGAGAGAGAGCAAGAGAGAAACAGAGGTGGGAGAGAGAGCAGAGAGAGAGGGAGTGGGAGAGAGAGCAAAGAGAGCAGAGTGTGTGGGAGAGAGAGCAGAGAGAGCAGAGTGTGTGGGAGAGAGAGCAGAGAGAGAGCAGAGTGTGTGGGAGAGAGAGCAGAGAGAGAGCAGAGTGTGTGGGAGAGAGAGAGAGAGCAGAGTGTGTGGGAGAGAGAGCAGAGAGAGAGCAGAGTGTGTGGGAGAGAGAGCATAGAGAGCAGAGTGTGTGGGAGAGAGAGAGCAGCAGAGTGTGTGGGAGAGAGAGCAGAGTGTGGGAGAGAGAGCAGAGTGTGTGGGAGAGAGAGAGAGAGAGAGAGAGCAGAGTGTGTGGGAGAGAGCAGAGAGAGAGCAGAGTGTGGGAGAGAGAGCAGAGAGAGAGCAGAGAGTGTGTGAGAGAGAGAGAGAGAGAGCAGAGAGTGTGTGAGAGAGAGAGAGAGAGAGCAGAGAAAAGAGAGAGCAGAGAGCAGAGAGAGAGCAGAGAGCAGGCTGAGAGAGCTGATAGAGCAGAGCGAGCAGAAAGAGAGCAGAGAAGAGAGAGCAGAGAGAACTCTGTTGCTATAGTGACCCTGCATTACAACACTCTGTT
>NC_088421.1:51540370-51695627 GCF_034236695.1 Oncorhynchus nerka | reverse complement strand
AAACAGAGTCTGAATGATCATTCGGTCGTGGAAAGTTGCTTTTCTTGTTTTGCTGTGCTCATTACATATGGGTTACCTTGCCACTGTTCTCTCTCTCTCCCTCTCTCTTTATAGCTCTTACAATGTGCCTTGGAATCATTCTACAACTGTCTGGAACTCTATTGGAGGATGTGACACCATTATTTTGTGTTGAGACCTGAGTGAGCTGGAACTGGCCACTTGGCATATTGTGAAACATCAGCAAGTACAGCAGTCTTCATCACTCAGGCTCCTTATGGAATGTGCCCCAGCAAACGCAATCATTAAGCTCTTTCCGAGCAAGTGCAGTCTCCCGGTCTCTCTGGTTGCAGCTCCTCACTCCCCAGGGGTGTGGCTCACTCTCTCCCCAGGAGTAGCAGCCTCCTCTCTGCCTGCCCAGGGTAGCAGCTCCTCCTCTCTCCCCATCCCCAGGGGTAGCAGCTCCTCTCTCCCAGGGGTAGCAGCTCCTCTCTCCCAGGGGTAGTAGCTCCTCTTTCCCTAGGATTTGAAGACATTGGTGGCTTAGCCCCATAGCCAGTAGGGGGTCCGGGACGGAATTTCAACAGCTAAATCCATGAATACAACACCAGTGTTTTGTCAAAAACCCTCAACAACTTCAAACATGGACTCTGACCTGTCCAATGAGCCAAACTTTCTCTCTCCATCACATCCTATTCTTCTGTTGCTGTCTCTGTGTCTTGTCTGGTGTCTCTCTCCATCATCATATTCTTCTGTTGCTGTCTCTGTCTTGTCTTGTCTCTCTCCATCACATCCTATTCTTCTGTTGCTGTCTCGCTTGTCTGGTGTCTCTCTCCTAGATCCAAATTCTGTTGCTGTCTCTGGTCTTGTCTGGGATACTGTGTCTTGTAGTCTCTCTAATTTATTTTGGGTCCTGTGTCTCTCTCATTGGTAGCTGTTGTGGTGTTGTCTGGTGTATCGCTTTAGTTTTTTTGGGCCTAATTTATTTTGTGTTGGGCTGTTGTGGTGACTGTATTACTGCCACACCGGGAGTCAAATTTCACAAGACTTTTGAGTCATGGCTGCTCCCCCTTCCCTCCTTTCTGGCTGCCCACCCTTCCTCCCTTTCTGGCTGCCCTCCCTTCCCTCCCCTTCCTGGCTGCCCTCCCCCCTTCCCTCCCTTCTGGCCCTCCACCCTTCCTTCCCCTTCCTGGCTGCCCTCCCCCTTCCCTCCCCTGACCCTCCCCTGCCCTCCCCCTTCCCTCCCTTCCTGGGCCCTGCCCTCCCCCCCTTCCCCTCCCTTCCTCCCCTTCCTGGCTGCCCTCCCCTTCCTCTCCCTTTCTGGCAGCCCTCCCCTTCCCTCCCTTCCTGGCTGCTCTCCCCCTTCCCTCCCTTCCTGGCTGCCCTCTCCCCTTCCCTCCCTTCCTGGCTGCCCTCCCTTCCCTACCTTTCTGGCTGCCCCCCTTCCCTACCTTTCTGGCTGCCCTCCCCCTTCCCTCCCTTTCTGGCTGCCCTCCCCTTCCCTCCCTTCCTGGCTGCCCTCCCCCTTCCCCTACCTTTCTGGCTGCCCTCCCCCTTCCCTCCCTTTCTGGCTGTCCTCCCCCTTCCCTCCCTTTCTGGCTGCCCTCCCCTTCCCTCCCTTTCTGGCTGCCCTCCCCTTCCCTTCTCAGTTCAAGTTTGTTTATTATATACACATGATATACACTGTGTACAAAACATTAGAAAACCTGTTTTTTCCATGACAGACTGACCAGGTGAATCCAGGTGAAAGCTATGATCCCTTATTGATGTCACCTAGGGCTGTGTCGATCATGACATTTTGTCAGCCGGTCATTGTCATGCAGACTGACAGTCTCATGGTAATTGACCCTTAATCAACATCAACACATGAAGCATCTCCTGGATTCCACTCATATCCTACAAGCTGATACACAGACCTTTGTTTTACATTTTAAAAAGTCTAATAAATCCATGTAATAAATTCTACACCATCACAATAACTATATTATTTATTTTAGACAGGTGTAAAGAAACATGACATGAGGGAAAATCTATTTCAGAAGAACACACTAAGAATCCAGGCTGTATCCCAACCGGCCGTGACTGGGAGTCCCATAGGGCAGTGCACTGGCCCAGCGTCGTCCAGGTTTGGCCGTGGTAGGCCGTCATTGTAAATAAGAATGTGTTCTTAAAACTGACTTGCCTAGTTAAATAAAGGTTACCATTTTTTAGGAAAAAAAAGAATTTGGGATTTAATTTGTTGAAATGTAAAAAAGATTCTAATAAACTTTTCATCTTTAGAGTTGCTCTGGGAACCTTTCCTAATCAATGGTTTCATATTTTAACAATGGTTTCTTTCCTAATCAATGGTTTCATTTTAATTTTAACCTTTCTTTACTAATCAATGGTTTCATATTTTAACCTTTCATAGAATCAATGGTTTCATATTTTAACCTTTCCTAATCTCAATGGTTTCATTTTAATTTTAATCAATGGGTTCATATTTTTTCCTAATCAATGGTTTCATATTTTAACCTTTCCTAATCAATGGTTTCATATTTTAACCTTTCATAATCAATGGTTCATATTTTAACCTTTTCCTAATCAATGGTTTCATATTTTAACCTTTCATAATCAATGGTTCATATTTTAACCTTTCCTAATCTATGGTTTCATATTTTAACCTTTCCTAATCAATGGTTTCATATTTTAACCTTTCCTAATCAATGGGTTCCTATTTTAACCTTTCCTAAGCAATGGTTTCATATTTTAACCTTTACTAATCAATGGGTTCCTATTTTAACCTTTACTAATCAATGGGTTCATATTTTAACCTTTCCTAATCAATGGTTTCATATTTTAACCTTTCCTAATCTATGGTTTCATATTTTAACCTTCCTAATCAATGGTTTCATATTTTAACCTTTACTAATCAATGGGTTCATATTTTAAACATCCTTATCATAAATGGTTCCTGGAGGAACTGGTGCCCTATTTGTATCAATAACTTCAGCATGACTACTACCACCCACATCCACATTCCATTCTGGAACGTTCTCTGAACAGCTTCTTCTATCCACGTCAACATTCCGTTCTGGAACGGTTCTGAACAGCTACTACCACCCACATCAACATTCCATTCCAGGACAGACTGGTAGCTACACAACAACACTTACTGGAAAACAACTACAGTTTCTCGAAATGTACACAACAAACTCCTGCTAAGTCGTAGTCCCTGTTCTGAATTCATTAGGGAGAAGAATGTCAAGGAATGTTTGCTAGCTAACTGGCTAATTTCAGCTAGCTAATGTCAATTACCTCTGGTCAATGATTACATGTTGTAGCTAGCTAATGTCAATTACCTCTGGTCAATTATTACATGTTGTAGCTAGCCAATGTTTTGACCCGATTGGTTCCAAACCAGAGTTTAAACCAGCGCTCAGTTTTTAGTAAGCTGTATGGGAACAGGACCCCACCTGCTGTATGGGGACATGACCCCCACCTGCTGTATGGGAACAGGACCCCCACCTGCTGTATGGGGACAGGACCCCACATGGTGTATGGGAACAGGACCCCCAACTGC
Organism: Oncorhynchus nerka; assembly: GCF_034236695.1. Classification (NCBI taxonomy): domain Eukaryota; kingdom Metazoa; phylum Chordata; class Actinopteri; order Salmoniformes; family Salmonidae; genus Oncorhynchus; species Oncorhynchus nerka. The sequence goes on along the minus strand of NC_088421.1, from coordinate 51,692,068 downwards.
TGTATGGGAACAGGACCCCCACCTGCTGTATGGGGACAGGACCCCCACATGGTGTATGGGAACAGGACCTCCACCTGCTGTATGGGAACAGGACCCCACATGGTGTATGGGAACAGGACCCCACCTGCTGTATGGGAACAGAACCCCCACCTGCTGTATGGGGACAGGACCCCCACATGGTGTATGGGAACAGGACCCCAACTGCTGTATGGGAACAGGACCCCCACCTGCTGTATGGGGACAGGACCCCACATGGTGTATGGGGACAGGACCCCACATGGGTATGGGGACAGGACCCCACATGGTGTATCGGGACAGGACCCCACATGGTGTATGGGAACAGGACCCCCACCTGCTGTATGGGGACAGGACCCCCCACCTGCTGTATGGGGGACAGGACCCCACATGGTGTATGGGGACAGGAACCCACATGGTGTATGGGGACAGGACCCCACATGGTGTATGGGGACAGGACCCCACATGGTGTATGGGGAACAGGACCCCCACCTGCTGTATGGGAACAGGACCCCCACATAGTGTATGGGGACAGGACCCCACATGTTGTATGGGGACAGGACCCCACATGGTGTATGGGAACAGGACCCCAACTGCTGTATGGGGACAGGACCCCACATGTTGTATGGGGACAGGACCCCACATGGTGTATGGGAACAGGACCCCCACCTGGTGTATGGGGACAGGACCCCCACCTGCTGTATGGGGACAGGACCCCCAACTACTGTATGGGGACAGGAACCCCACATGGTGTATGGGGAACAGGACCCCCACATGGTGTATGGGAACAGGACCCCACCTGGTGTATGGGGACAGGACCCCACATGGTGTATGGGGACAGGACCCCACATGGTGTATGGGAACAGGACCCCCACCTGGTGTATGGGGACAGGACCCCCACATGGTGTATGGGGACAGGACCCCCACCTGGTGTATGGGGACAGGACCCCCACCTGCTGTATGGGGACAGGACCCCCACATGGTGTATGGGAACAGGACCCCCACCTGGTGTATGGGAACAGGACCCCCACCTGCTGTATGGGGACAGGACCTCCATCTTCCAGGCCCCTGACTGAGTTTGATTTAAGTAAAAGACATCATCCTTCAATTCCGCCTACTTGCTTCTCGCCTTCATTAACAGAACTGTGGGAAAACAATGCCCAACAGGCGTGGACAAAGGACACTGTATACCGGTGTACGGCTAGCTAGCTACCGCTGTCACTCCAGCACCTTCTTCTGTTGGTTTATCGGTGGCGGCTGGTATCCAACGTTATTGTGAGCTGAGAAACCGGTACTGTGTTCAGTACATTGTTTGTGTCAATTTGTCAAGATGAAGGTACTCAGTATTATGTGAAATTACGTTCCGTGTAATATGTTCGCCCTGTGCAGTGCAGTCAAGATGAGCCATCCAAGATGTCCACCATCGGCACAAAAGGTGTGTATACAGTCTTTCAATGATAAGACCCCCTAGCTGCTGTAAGGGGACAGTCTTTCAATGATAAGACCCCCTAGCTGCTGTAAGGGGACAGTCTTTCAATGATAAGACCCCCTAGCTGCTGTAAGGGGACAGTCTTTCAATGATAAGACCCCCTAGCTGCTGTAAGGGGACAGTCTTTCAATGATAAGACCCCCTAGCTGCTGTACGGGGACAGTCTTTCAATGATAAGACCCCCTAGCTGCTGTAAGGGGACAGTCTTTCAATGATAAGACCCCCTAGCTGCTGTACGGGGACAGTCTTTCAATGATAAGACCCCCTAGCTGCTGTAAGGGGACAGTCTTTCAATGATAAGACCCCAGAACTGTAGCTGCTGTACGGGGACAGTCTTTCAATGATAAGACCCCTAGCTGCTGTATGGGTACAGTCTTTCAATGATAAGACCCCCTAGCTGCTGTAAGGGGACAGTCTTTCAATGATAAGACCCCCTAGCTGCTGTAAGGGGACAGTCTTTCAATGATAAGACCCCCTAGCTGCTGTACGGGGACAGTCTTTCAATGATAAGACCCCTAGCTGCTGTAAGGGTACAGTCTTTCAATGATAAGACCCCTAGCTGCTGTAAGGGGGACAGTCTTTCAATGATAAGACATGCCCCTAGCTGCTGTAAGTGGACAGTCTTTCAATGATAAGACCCCTAGCTGCTGTAAGGGGACAGTCTTTCAATGATAAGACCCCCTAGCTGCTGTATGGGGACAGTCTTTCAATGATAAGACCCCTAGCTGCAGGGACAGTCTTTCAATGATAAGACCCCTAGCTGCTGTAAGGGGACAGTCTTTCAATGATAAGACCCCTAGCTGCTGTAAGGGGACAGTCTTTCAATGATAAGACCCCTAGCTGCTGTAAGGGGACAGTCTTTCAATGATAAGACCCCTAGCTGCTGCGGGGACAGTCTTTCAATGATAAGACCCCTAGCTGCTGTAAGGGGACAGTCTTTCAATGATAAGACCCCCTAGCTGCTGTAAGGGGACAGTCTTTCAATGATAAGACCCCTAGCTGCTGTAAGGGGACAGTCTTTCAATGATAAGACCCCTAGCTGCTGTACGGGGACAGTCTTTCAATGATAAGACCCCTAGCTGCTGTATGGGGGACAGTCTTTCAATGATAAGACCCCTAGCTGCTGTAAGGGGACAGTCTTTCAATGATAAGACCCCCTAGCTGCTGTAAGGGGACAGTCTTTCAATGATAAGACCCCCTAGCTGCTGTACGGGGACAGTCTTTCAATGATAAGACCCCCTAGCTGCTGTAAGGGTACAGTCTTTCAATGATAAGACCCCCTAGCTGCTGTAAGGGGACAGTCTTTCAATGATAAGACCCCCTAGCTGCTGTAAGGGGACAGTCTTTCAATGATAAGACCCCTAGCTGCTGTAAGGGGACAGTCTTTCAATTGATAAGACCCCTAGCTGCTGTATGGGGACAGTCTTTCAATGATAAGAAGACAGTCCCAATGATAAGACCCCTAGCTGCTGTAAGGGGACAGTCTTAAAATTATAAGACCCCCTAGCTGCTGTATGGGGACAGTCTTTCAATGATAAGACCCCCTAGCTGCTGTAAGGGGACAGTCTTTCAATGATAAGACCCCCTAGCTGCTGTAAGGGGACAGTCTTTCAAAGATAAGCCCATAACGTGTTAAATACCTCTATATGTATATATATAAATACCTCTATATGTATATATATAAATACCTCTCTCCTCAATGCTGAGTGGTTTCTCTCAATCCGATCTCAGGGTTGGATCATTGCTGCTGTGTCTGAACATGTGGTTTCCCCCAGTTGTCCCAGGTCACCACTTCCAGAAGGTCTGTGAAGACACTCTATTTCCAGCCTGCAGCCATGTGATCCCACATTTACTGGTTTCCTTTTCATTGTATGTATTTTCCAATGACAGCCTGTGTTGTGATGTCAGCAAGAAAACATTCTGATCAGTAACTGTTTATTAGAGGCTGTGACGGTCATTCACCATTTTTTACAGTTACATTTTTGTCATTTGACTTGAAAATGTCTGATTAAAAAGTATTTTATATTTCTTTGAGTTCAGGACTACATGATTCCCTCCATGGGACTACATGATGTGATCCCCTCCATTAGACTACATGATGTGATCCCCCCATGGGACTACATGATGTGATCCCCCCATGGGACTACATGATGTGATCCCCTCCATGGGACTACATGATGTGATCCCCTCCATTAGACTACATGATGTGATCCTCCATGGGACTACATGATGTGATTCCCTCCATGGGACTACATGATGTGATCCCTCCATTAGACTACATGATGTGATCCCCTCCATGGGACTACATGATGTGATCCCCTCCATGGGACTACATGATGTGATCCTCCATTAGACTACATGATGTGATCCCCTCCATTAGACTACATGATGTGATCCCTCCATTAGACTACATGATGTGATCCCTCCATTAGACTACATGATGTGATCCCTCCATTAGACTACATGATGTGATCCCCTCCATTGGGACTACATGATGTGATCCCCTCCATCAGACTACATGATGTGATCCCCTCCATGGGACTACATGATGTGATCCCCTCCATTAGGACTACATGATGTGATTCCCTCCATTAGACTACATGATGTGATCCCTCCATGGGACTACATGATGTGATCCCCTCCATGGGACTACATGATGTGATTCCCTCCATTAGACTACATGATGTGATCCCCTCCATTAGACTACATGATGTGATTCCCTCCATTAGACTACATGATGTGATCCTCCATTAGACTACATGATGATGGGACTACATGATGTGATCCCTCCATTAGACTACATGATGTGATCCCCTCCCAGACTACATGATGTGATCCCCTCCATTGGGACTACATGATGTGATCCCCTCCATTGGGACTACATGATGTGATCCCCTCCATGGGACTACATGATGTGATCCCCTCCATTAGACTACATGATGTGATCCCCTCCATTAGACTACATGATGTGATCCCCTCCATTAGACTACATGATGTGATCCCCTCCATTAGACTACATGATGTGATCCCCTCCATGGGACTACATGATGTGATCCCCTCCATTAGACTACATGATGTGATCCCCTCCATGGGACTACATGATGTGATCCCCTCCATGGGACTACATGATGTGATCCCTCCATGGGACTACATGATGTGATCCCTCCATGGGACTACATGATGTGATCCCCTCCATGGGACTACATGATGTGATCCCCTCCATTAGACTACATGATGTGATCCCCTCCATGGGACTACATGATGTGATCCCCTCCATTAGACTACATGATGTGATCCCTCCATTAGACTACATGATGTGATCCCCTCCATTAGACTACATGATGTGATCCCCTCCATTAGGGACATGATGTGATCCCCTCCATGGGACTACATGATGTGATCCTCCATTAGACTACATGATGTGATCCCCTCCATTAGACTACATGATGTGATCCCCTCCATTAGACTACATGATGTGATCCCCTCCATGGGACTACATGATGTGATTCCCTCCATTAGACTACATGATGTGATTCCCTCCATTAGACTACATGATGTGATCCCCTCCATTAGACTACATGATGTGATCCCTTCCATGGGACTACATGATGTGATTCCCTCCATTAGACTACATGATGTGATTCCCTCCATTAGACTACATGATGTGATCCCCTCTATTAGACTACATGTTGTGATCCCTCCATTAGACTACATGATGTGATCCCCTCCATTAGACTACATGGTGTGATCCCCTCCATTAGACTACATGATGTGATCCCCTCCATCAGACTACATGATGTGATCCCCTCCATTAGACTACATGATGTGATCCCCTCCATTAGACTACATGATGTGATCCCCTCCATTAGACTACATGATGTGATCTCCTCCATTAGACTACATGATGTGATCCCCTCCATTAGACTACATGATGTGATCCCCTCCATGGGACTACATGATGTGATCCCCTCCATTAGACTACATGATGTGATCCCCTCCATTAGACTACATGATGTGATCCCCTCCATTAGACTACATGATGTGATCCCCTCCATTAGACTACATGATGTGAATGCCCCTATTCCCTGCTGACCTTGCAATTATTTGTAATTATTTATTTTTTACCCCTTTTTCTCCAATTGGTAGTTACAGTCTTGTCCTAATTCCCATATGGACTCGGTAGAGGCGACTGTCGAGAGCCATGCATCCTCCGAAACACAACCAGAGGGTTGTCTGCCTACTGCATCACCGTGGGCACACTGCCTGCCCTCCAGGACACCTACAGCACCTGATGTCACAGGAAGGCCAATAAGATCATTACCACCCGAGCCACTACCTGTTCACCCCACTACCATCCAGAAGGTGAGGTCAGTACAGGTGCATCAAACCTGGGACCGAGAGACTGAAAAACAGCTTCTATCTCAAGGCCATTAGACTGTTAAACAGCCATCACTAGTCGGCCACCACCTGGTTACTCAACCCTACACCTTAGAGACTGCTGCCCTCTGTACATAGACATGGAATAACTGGTTACTCAACCCTGCACCTTAGAGGCTGCTGCCCTCTGTACTGTACATAGTATCACTGGTTACTTTAATAGTGGAAGACGACTCACTTTAATGAAATCTCTGTCTCTGTCTGTCTCCCCGATCTGTTCATATCTCTCTCTTTATCTACTCAAGAAACAGTGGTTTGTTGGGGGGTTGGTGTGTGTGTGTGTGTGTGTATGGTGTGTCATTGAAACAACTGTTTTAAACCTGTCTAACCTTTAACCTTTTAAAAGGAGTCCTCAGGGGGGGTCATCCTGGGATGTCAGAGGATGGACTGTCCAGTGTATATCTCAGTCAATAAAAAAAGGGGGTCATGATATTCTTTAAGATGGACCCCTTTTAAAATGCTGACCTAAACAGATCAAATTGACCCCATAAAAGAGTGGGATGTCTCAGTCCACCACTAAAACAGAGGACAAGAAGACCTGAGGACACATCTAAAGAGACTCCTAGAGATGTCTCAGTCCACCACTAAAACAGAGGACCAGAAGACACATCTAAAGAGACTCCTAGGGATGTCATGCAGAAATTTGAAGGTGAGTTGAATTTCCCATATGATGAAGGTTTTTATCTAACTATGCATATTTATATATATTTTTTATGTTGTACATTATAAATTAATGTTTTTAATAATGTATTATGTCAAATGATATAGTATATATTTAATGAGATGTGATTATTTAATTTTCTTACACAAGAATGGACTCAAGCCACATATGTATTTATCCGACTGTTTTAACCAAACGTCAGTTTTATGTCTCAAAGTGACACAGAACGATGCAAAGGCCCTAATCAAGAGAGGACAACTGGCTCCACCTAGTGGATGTTCACAGTTATAGAAAACAATTACTTGACATTTTGTAGTGTGTGTGTGTGTGTGTGTGTGTGTGTGTGTGTGTGTGTGTGTGTGTGTGTGTGTGTGTGTGTGTGTGTGTGGACTGTATCTGTAATATTATCGCTCTTTCTAAGAACTAAGAAGTTTTTTTTTCAAATATTTAACATTGTTCAAATATTTGGTTTCTGCAGACTTTTTTTTAGATTGAATGACATATAATACAATACAGTAAAATGTTTAATTCTATGTAAATGATCTGCATTTTTAAGTAAAAATGTATATTGTAATATTATGTCAATCTATAAAGGTTAGCCTACATTTACAAAGGAGCTACCTGAAGTAATGGATGTGGATCAAGAACCAACAGCCCAACAGAAGTGATTGTTATAGATAAAGAACCAACACCCCAACAGAAGTGATTGTTATAGAGGGTAAAGAACCAACACCCCAACATAAGTGATTGTTATAGAGGGTAAAGAACCAACACCCCAACATAAGTGATTGTTATAGAGGGTAAAGAACCAACACCCCAACAGAAGTGATTGTTATAGAGGGTAAAGAACCAACACCCCAACATAAGTGATTGTTATAGAGGGTAAAGAACCAACACCCCAACAGAAGTGATTGCTATAGAGGGTAAAGAACCAACACCCCAACAGAAGTGATTGTTATAGAGGGTAAAGAACCAACACCCCAACATAAGTGATTGTTATAGAGGGTAAAGAACCAACACCCCAACATAAGTGATTGTTATAGAGGGTAAAGAACCAACACCCCAACAGAAGTGATTGTTATAGAGGGTAAAGAACCAACACCCCAACATAAGTGATTGTTATAGAGGGTAAAGAACCAACACCCCAACAGAAGTGATTGCTATAGAGGGTAAAGAACCAACAGCCCAACAGAAGTGATTGTTATCACCCATTTCCCTAAAGTCCATGACTCTGCAGGAAAACAGTTGTAGTCAACAAGCAACAGACACCCATTTACCTAAAGTCCATGACTCTGCAGGAAAACGGTTATAGTCAACAAGCAACAGACACCCATTTACCTAAAGTCCATGACTCTGCAGGAAAACGGTTGTAGTCAACAAGCAACAGACACCCATTTACCTAAAGTCCATGACTCTGCAGGAAAACAGTTGTAGTCAACAAGCAACATGATGTATTTATTTATGTATTATTAAATACACAATTATTTTTATATACATTTTTGACTCCTCCAAGCATGGCAGACCCAATACAACAAGAGGAAGAGGAGGAAGAGGATAAGTCAGAGGACGATGATCATATACTGATTACTGCATCTGAACAGGTTTATACATTCAATGATGATGATGTCAATGATGTTGGTGATAAAGATGATGTGATGATCTATGATGAGGATGATGTGTTGATGAGGATGATATGTTGAGGTATGATGAGGATGATGTGTTGATGAGGATGATGTGTTGAGATATGATGAGGATGATGTGTTGAGGTTTGATGAGGATGATGTGTTGATGAGGATGATGTGATGATGAGGATGATGTGTTGAGCTATGATGAGGATGATGTGTTGATGAGGATGATGTGATGATCTATGATGAGGATGATGTGTTGATGAGGATGATGTGTTGATGAGGATGATGTGTTGAGATATGATGAGGATGATGTGTTGATGAGGATGATGTGATGATCTATGATGAGGATGATGTGTTGATGAGGATGATGTGATGATCTATGATGAGGATGATGTGTTGATGAGGATGATGTGTTGATGTATGATGAGGATGATGTGTTGATGAGGATGATGTGTTGAGATATGATGAGGATGATGTGTTGATGAGGATGATGTGTTGAGGTATGATGAGGATGATGTGTTTACATTTACATTTAAGTCATTTAGCAGACGCTCTTATCCAGAGCGACTTACAAATTGGTGCTTTCACCTTATGACATCCAGTGGAACAGCCACTTTACAATAGTGCATCTAAATCTTTTAAGGGGGTGAGAAGGATTACTTTATCCTATCCTAGGTATTCCTTAAAGAGGTGGGGTTTCAGGTGTCTCCGGAAGGTGGTGATTGACTCCGCTGTCCTGGCGTCGTGAGGGAGTTTGTTCCACCATTGGGGGCCAGAGCAGCGAACAGTTGAGGTATGATGAGGATGATGTGTTGATGAGGATGATGTGTTGAGGTATGATGAGGATGATGTGTTGATGTATGATGAGGATGATGTGTTGATGAGGATGATGTGTTGAGATATGATGAGGATGATGTGTTGATGAGGATGATGTGTTGAGGTATGATGAGGATGATGTGTTGAGATATGATGAGGATGATGTGTTGAGTTATGATGAGGAAGATGTGTTGAGGTATGACGAGGATGATGTGTTGAGGTATGAGGAGGATGATATGTTGATGTATGATGAGGATGATGTGTTGAGGTATGAGGAGGATGATGTGTTGATGTATGATGAGGATGATGTGTTGATGTATGATGAGGATGATGTGTTGAGGTATGATGAGGATGATGTGTTGATGAGGATGATGTGTTGAGTTATGATGAGGATGATGTGTTGATGAGGATGATGTGTTGAGTTATGATGAAGATGACGTGTTGAGTTATGATGAGGATGATGTATGATGAGGGATGATGTGTTGAGGTATGATGAGGATGATGTGTTGAGATATGATGAGGATGATGTGTTGAGTTATGATGAGGAAGATGTGTTGAGGTATGATGAGGATGATGTTTTGAGGTATGAGGAGGATGATGTGTTTATGAGGATGATATGTTGAGTTATGATTAGGATGATGTGTTGAGGTATGATGAGGATGATGTGTTGATGAGGATGATGTGTTGATGAGGATGATATGTTGAGTTATGATTAGGATGATGTGTTGAGGTATGATGAGGATGATGTGTTGATGAGGATGATGTGTTGATGAGGATGATGTGTTGAGGTATGATGAGGATTATGTGTTGAGTTATGATGAGGATGATGTGTTGATGAGGATGATGAGGATGATGTGTTGATGAGGATGATATGTTGAGTTATGATGAAGATGATGTGTTGATGAGGATGATGTGTTGAGTTATGATGAGGATGATGTGTTGAGTTATGATGAGGATGATGTATGATGAGGATGATGTGTTGATGAGGATGATGTGTTGAGTTATGATGAGGATGATGTGTTGAGTTATGATGAGGATGATGTGTTGAGTTATGATGAGGATGATGTGTTGAGTTATGATGAGGATGATGTGTTGAGATATGATGAGGATGATGTGTTGAGTTATGATGAGGATGATGTATGATGAGGATGATGTGTTGATGAGGATGATGTGTTGAGTTATGATGAGGATGATGTGTTGATGAGGATGATGTGTTGAGGTATGATGAGGATGATGTGTTGATGTATGATGAGGATGATGTGTTGATGAGGATGATGTGTTGAGGTATGATGAGGATGATGTGTTGAGATATGATGAGGATGATGTGTTGAGGTATGATGAGGAAGATGCGTTGAGGTATGAGGAGGATGATGTGTTGATGTATGATGAGGATGATGTGTTGAGGTATGATGAGGATGATGTGTTGAGTTATGATGAGGATGATGTGTTGAGTTATGATGAGGATGATGTGTTGAGTTATGATGAGGATGATGTGTTGAGTTATGATGAGGATGATGTGTTGATGAGGATGATGTGTTGAGTTATGATGAGGATGATGTGTTGAGTTATGATGAGGATGATGTGTTGATGAGGATGATGTGTTGATGAGGATGATGTGTTGAGTTATGATGAGGATGATGTGTTGAGTTATGATGAGGATGATGTGTTGAGGTATGATGAGGATGATGTGTTGAGATATGATGAGGATGATGTGTTGATGTATGATGAGGATGATGTGTTGATGATGATGATGTGTTGAGTTATGATGAGGATGATGTGTTGAGTTATGATGAGGATGATGTGTTGATGAGGATGATGTGTTGATGAGGATGATGTGTTGAGTTATGATGAGGATGATGTGTTGAGTTATGATGAGGATGATGTGTTGAGGTATGATGAGGATGATGTGTTGAGATATGATGAGGATGATGTGTTGATGTATGATGAGGATGATGTGTTGATGATGATGATGTGTTGATGAGGATAATGTGTTGAGATATGATGAGGATGATGTGTTGATGAGGATGATGTGTTGAGATATGATGAGGATGATGTGTTGAGTTATGATGAGGATGATGTGTTGAGGTATGATGAGGATGATGTGTTGAGATATGATGAGGATGATGTGTTGATGAGGATGATGTGTTGAGTTATGATGAGGATGATGTGTTGAGTTATGATGAGGATGATGTGTTGAGGTATGATGAGGATGATGTGTTGAGATATGATGAGGATGATGTGTTGATGAGGATGATGTGTTGATGAGGATAATGTGTTGAGGTATGATGAGGATGATGTGTTGATGAGGATGATGTGTTGAGATATGATGAGGATGATGTGTTGATGGGGATGATGTGTTGATGAGGATGATGTGTTGATGAGGATGATGTGTTGATGAGGATAATGTGTTGAAGTATGAATTTCCAGTATGTGTGTGTGTGTGTGTGTGTGTGTGTGTGTGAGTGTGTGTGTGAGTCCAGTGTGTGTGTGTTTCCAGTGTGTGTGTGAGTCCAGTGTGTGTATGTTTCCAGTGTGTGTGTGAGGGTCCAGTGTGTGTGTGTGTAGTGTGTTTGTGTAGTGTCTGTCCAGTGTGTGTGTGTGTGTGTGTGTGTCTAGTGTGTGACTGAATGTCCAGTGTGTGTGTGTGTGTGTGTCCAGTATGTGTTGTGTATGTGTGTGTGTGTGTGTCCAGTGTGTGTGTGTTGTCATGGAGGATCGTTACAAAATATAACACTTACAAGAACGTGTGAATTCAATATAGGCTTTTAATACAAACATATCAGAAGCCTAGATGGTCTGCGGAACACACACTTTTCCAGAGCACTGGCTCTGATTTATACACATATAACATATGAGTCCATCCCACATGCAAATGAAGTTACTTCCCTCAGTCCATCTGCCACCATTATCTTTCAATATGTGCTTCCTGCTTGTTCACGCCCAATAACGCCCATATCTGCTTCCAGTCAAGTTATAATGGTGACAGGACCTCTTCATGTCCCAAAAATATACATGCCCATCTTATCCTATGGGCCCCTTATGTTCAGCTTGGTGTGGTCTTTGGTATGTCTGTCCTTATTAGGACTCGTAGACTATGTGTCTCTTCTCTTCATGTCCTAAAAATATATGCCCTATGTCTATAGTCCATCCATAGGTCATTTGGCTGATAGGAGGGCTGACCCCCTCCTTTGTATGTCCCTCTGACCTTGGTATGTCCAGCTGTCCTATGCTCTCATGGCCTTACTCTGGCCTCCTGTCCTATACAATAGACAATGCATTTGACCAGAATGGCAAATGCACTCTAAGTGTATCTTTCTCTTGTGGTACAGTATTAAGTTTCTCCCTATATGTACATCTTGCTCCCACAAATCCCTCCTCTGGTGCTAATTTAGCACCAAAAACTACACTAAAAGGACATATAGGGTGGAGGCCAATACCAACAGTTGACAAAAACATTATCAAAAATAAAGCTTACAAATCACCTACAAAATCTCATCCTATTTGAAACATAAAACACTTACAAAACCCAATCCAGACCAAACATCTCCAGATCCTATTTGAAACATAAAACACTTACAAAACCCAATCAGACCAAACATCTCCAGATCCTATTTGAAACATAAAACACTTACAAAACCCAATCAGACCAAACATCTCCAGATCCTATTTGAAACATAAAACACTTACAAAACCCAATCAGACCAAACATCTCCAGATCCTATTTGAAACATAAAACACTTACAAAACCCAATTAGACCAAACATCTCAAAAACAATAACATAGATAGGAGTAAAAGATCTGGTCTGTAAAGAATAAAACACTTATAATCAATCATTATATTGTGAAGAAGCAATGAGCATGTAGTTTGCCCACACATCCAGAAACTATCAGCTATTCCTTCATCCTGATTCTTTAACATTTCAAGATATAATGTTACTTGAGTTATATTACCACATTTTACCTTTGTGTTTCATAATCATTACTTTATCAAATTTACAAACTCCTGCAGTTTCTAGCACCCAAATAGTTTATACAATTAACTATAATATTTCCCACATCCATCCCATTATCTCCAATTAACTATAGTGTTTCCCACATCCATCCCATTATCTCCAATTAACTATAGTATTACCCACATCCATCCCATTATCTCCAATTAACTATAGTATTTCCCACATCCATCCCATTATCTCCAATTAACTATAGTGTTTCCCACATCCATCCCATTATCTCCAATTAACTATAGTGTTTCCCATTATCTCCAATTAACTATAGCGTTTCCCACATCCATCCCATTATCTCCCATTAACTATAGTGTTTCCCACATCCCATTATCTCCAATTAACTATAGTGTTTCCCACATCCATCCCATTATCTCCAATTAACTATAGTGTTTCCCACATCCATCCCATTATCTCCAATTAACTATAGTATTTCCCACATCCATCCCATTATCTCCAATTAACTATAGTGTTTCCCACATCCATCCCATTATCTCCAATTAACTATAGTGTTTCCCATTATCTCCAATTAACTATAGCGTTTCCCACATCCATCCCATTATCTCCAATTAACTATAGTGTTTCTCACATCCCATTATCTCCCATTAACTATAGTATTTCCCACATCCATCCCATTATCTCCAATTAACTATAGTGTTTCCCACATCCATCCCATTATCTCCCATTAACTATAGTGTTTCCCACATCCCATTATCTCCAATTAACTATAGTGTTTCCCACATCCATCCCATTATCTCCAATTAACTATAGTGTTTCCCACATCCATCCCATTATCTCCAATTAACTATAGTATTTCCCACATCCATCCCATTATCTCCAATTAACTATAGTATTTCCCACATCCCATTATCTCCAATTAACTATAGTATTTCCCACATCCCATTATCTCCAATTAACTATAGTATTTCCCACATCCATCCCATTATCTCCAATTAACTATAGTGTTTCCCACATCCCATTATCTCCAATTAACTATAGTGTTTCCCACATCCATCCCATTATCTCCAATTAACTATAGTATTTCCCACATCCATCCCATTATCTCCAATTAACTATAGTATTTCCCACATCCATCCCATTATCTCCAATTAACTATAGTGTTTCCCACATCCATCCCATTATCTCCAATTAACTATAGTGTTTCCCATTATCTCAATTAACTATAGTGTTTCCACATCCATCCCATTATCTCCCATTAACTATAGTGTTTCCCACATCCCATTATCTCCAATTAACTATAGTGTTTCCCACATCCATCCCATTATCTCCAATTAACTATAGTGTTTCCCACATCCATCCCATTATCTCCAATTAACTATAGTATTTCCCACATCCATCCCATTATCTCCAATTAACTATAGTGTTTCCCACATCCATCCCATTATCTCCAATTAACTATAGTGTTTCCCATTATCTCCAATTAACTATAGCGTTTCCCACATCCATCCCATTATCTCCAATTAACTATAGTGTTTCCCACATCCATCCCATTATCTCCCATTAACTATAGTATTTCCCACATCCATCCCATTATCTCCAATTAACTATAGTGTTTCCCACATCCATCCCATTATCTCCCATTAACTATAGTGTTTCCCACATCCCATTATCTCCAATTAACTATAGTGTTTCCCACATCCATCCCATTATCTCCAATTAACTATAGTGTTTCCCACATCCATCCCATTATCTCCAATTAACTATAGTATTTCCCACATCCATCCCATTATCTCCAATTAACTATAGTATTTCCCACATCCCATTATCTCCAATTAACTATAGTATTTCCCACATCCCATTATCTCCAATTAACTATAGTATTTCCCACATCCATCCCATTATCTCCAATTAACTATAGTGTTTCCCACATCCCATTATCTCCAATTAACTATAGTGTTTCCCACATCCATCCCATTATCTCCAATTAACTATAGTATTTCCCACATCCATCCCATTATCTCCAATTAACTATAGTATTTCCCACATCCATCCCATTATCTCCCATTAACTATAGTGTTTCCCACATCCATCCCATTATCTCCCATTAACTATAGTGTTTCCCACATCCATCCCATTATCTCCAATTAACTATAGTGTTTCCCACATCCCATTATCTCCAATTAACTATAGTGTTTCCCACATCCATCCCATTATCTCCCATTAACTATAGTATTTCCCACATCCATCCCATTATCTCCAATTAACTATAGTGTTTCCCACATCCCATTATCTCCAATTAACTATAGCGTTTCCCACATCTATCCCATTATCTCCAATTAACTATAGCGTTTCCCACATCCATCCCATTATCTCCAATTAACTATAGCGTTTCCCACATCCCATTATCTCCAATTAACTATAGTGTTTCCCACATCCATCCCATTATCTCCAATTAACTATAGTATTTCCCATATCCATCCCATTACCTCCAATTAACTATAGTGTTTCCCACATCCATCCCATTATCTCCAATTAACTATAGCGTTTCCCACATCCCATTATCTCCAATTAACTATAGTGTTTCCCACATCCATCCCATTATCTCCAATTAACTATAGTATTTCCCATATCCATCCCATTACCTCCAATTAACTATAGTGTTTCCCACATCCATCCCATTACCTCCAATTAACTATAGCGTTTCCCACATCCATCCCATTATCTCCAATTAACTATAGCGTTTCCCACATCCCATTATCTCCAATTAACTATAGTGTTTCCCACATCCATCCCATTATCTCCAATTAACTATAGTATTTCCCATATCCATCCCATTACCTCCAATTAACTATAGTGTTTCCCACATCCATCCCATTATCTCCAATTAACTATAGTGTTTCCCACATCCCATTATCTCCAATTAACTATAGTATTTCCCACATCCATCCCATTATCTCCAATTAACTATAGTGTTTCCCACATCCCATTATCTCCAATTAACTATAGTATTTCCCACATCCCATTATCTCCAATTAACTATAGTATTTCCCACATCCCATTATCTCCATAGCTGTAGAAACATTCATTATTTCCCCCTTCTTTTCTTTTTCAATAGTAAACCCATCATTATGAGGATCATTCAATTCAGTTCTTATGTTGCACATTCATGTTCTCCCAGCATATCTTTATTTAATTCACTTCTGCCTTTAGTGTTACCTAGTGCCAAACTGCATTCTATGTTACACAAAGGAATGTAGTATTTTCTCTGAATACATTGAACATTTTACATTTAACACATTCTTCAAATGATGCAGGTTCAGCCACTATCAAAAGATCAGACAAAGGTGATCTGCTACACAAAATACAATTGTCCATCCTATGTTTGTTTGCTGTATACTTAACCCATTCATACTACTCATTCTTCACTACTTCTTCTTGTGTGGTGTCCTTGAGTTGTTCTGATTCTGAGATATATGTCACTTTTACAATGTTTTTGTCTTGAGGTATATCATTAGAGTTTGTCAAAAAGTTCCAAATGTCAGTAAAGACCCCTCCTGGTTCTGATGCTTCAGGTTTCTTTGTGGGTACAGTGGACTGCTTGGTAAGGGCAGTTGATGTTATCTTAGTGGTAGCTACTGTGGTCTTCACAGCATCTTCCACTGTTGTTGTCGTTCTAGCTACCACAGGCTCTTCCTGTTTGGGTATTGGCGTAGGACCAATTCTAATGACTGAGGTGCTACTCCCTTCGGTCAATCTTCTCGTTATTTCAACTATTAATTCTTCACCTTCAACTGGTTCAATCTGATTCAAGGTGAGCACCCACTCGTCCACGTCTTTGGTTTCCAACGTCAGGTCACATCCTTTTGAGTCCCAAATGCCCTTCGTTTGATGATGTGTCCATCCACAGAATGCAATCTCAGGTAGAGGCTTGATCCTTTTGTCTCTGTTCTCCTGTTTCAGTTATGTGTTGAGGTGGAACAGAGATTCTAACCTTGTCAGTCTTTCTAGATTGTTTGGCTGGTTCCTCTCTTCTCTTCCTGTTTCCACCCTACATCTTGATTGTGCGTGAGTCTGTTGTTTCTATACTAGCGTTCACTGTTACTTCTGTTATGTCAATGTCATTGTTCTTCTGTGGTTCTAACTTCAAGTAAATGTTAAGACCATTCAAGAGCTGAAAAGTCAATTGTGGGGAAATCCCCATTTTCTTCAGCTTGCTGGACTTTTCCTCCTCTTTGTGGAGTCTCTCCTTCTGTTCCTTGTGAGGCCTCTCCTCCTCTTTCTTCCCATGAGGCTCCCTCCTCAGGCCGGACTGGGCTTCCATCTGGAAGGGTGTCAATTTTAGGGAAGAGATGTTCCCATTCTGTAGGTGATACTTCGGGGTCCCACTGTGGAAGGCTTCTGTCAAAGAGGTCTGCCACAACAGGTATGTCATTAGGAGTATCAGGCATGTTACTCCCTCCCATCCCTGGACTCTCTGGCCCCACAGGAGTGAATTCTGGTTATTCGCAGGTTCTCTCTTCAGTGTTGTCTCTCCTTCGTCTTCTTCTGGGTGCATTAGGCAATGCACCTGTCGTATTTTGGCTTTCACTTGGTCTGCTGTTCTCTTGGCTCCTCCCTGGCATCTCGATTGCTTTCGCTGTTCCTGCTCCTTCCGGGCTCCTTCCTGGTGGATCAGCATCCTCCGTGTCCTCATCTCTATATGGTTGTGTCCTTCTTTCTGTTGGGACTCAAGTGCAGTGCTTCAGATGGTACCATGGTACCACATCTTGCTTCCTTTCACTTGGACAGCCGTGTTTGTTGCTGCGGCCTTCTCGTAGAATCCTTCTCTTCTCGGTTGATCCCACTTCCTCCGGAACACTCGAACATAGACTAGATCTCCTGGTATCACTGGGAGAGGTCCTTCTGGTCCCCTTGGATCATCAGACATGGAACCTCTCGTCCTGGTTCAGGTTTCTGCCTTCTTTCTGTGAGGCATTCAGACTTATGGCCTCTGTTCTATGATTACACCATACATTCTCTTACTTCCATCACTCATCACACAACAAACTGACATGCCAGCTGAAGCTGGCGAACCCTTCTCCATCTGGTTTCCTAAACATAAGACTTGGAAAGCAAAGGACAAAACATAACAGTATTGACAATGTTATGTGTTATGCATGAATATATTCATTAATACTTAAATCTGAGACCATGACAATTCCCACTCTCTCTTCACCTGACTCTATGCCTCCAGGATACTTTTCTGCTGGACTCCACAAAAATGAAAGCCCTGAAAAGCTTCCTCGTGCTTCCACCCAGTCTTCCCCTTTCGGCCCCAGGTTCTGAGAGGTGTTCCCAAATCATGTCATTTTTTACTTAGTTCCCCATCTGCTCTATTTCAACTGATAAGCATGTGCATAACCTTAATCAACATGATTTCTTCTTGAAGTAATTCAACACTGAATGGGCTTTCACATCAAGCCTTCAACATGTTGTTTAGAGTACAACTACCCTAACATCTATCCTTTTTCACATGATGCATTAACAAATAAAACAATTAACCCCCAAACTCAACCCAGTATGTCTACAGTGGAAGCTCTCTCTCTCTCTCTCTCTCTCTCTCTCTCTCTCTCTCTCTGGTTTCACGTCCTCTGTCATGGTGTTTTCAAGCTCACCCATTATTCAGCTGGACCTTACTTCTTGTGAAACTTATGCACCCATCAAAGAGAGACATGACGATCTTTAACACTGCAGGTGCTGTAAGAAGTATACCCCCAGCCTGATGTATCTTGATGTACACTCAGTCTCCAGAATTCAGCCCATGCCTTTCCATCTGGCCTCTTATGTGCTGTCTTTTCCTGGGGACATACACTAACACATGGGTTATTTCCTGACAACAAACTTTCTTCTTATAGCAAGATCACGAAATCTTAATTTTTAAATAACAGCCCTATGTAAACATTCTGTCTCAAATACCTGGACTCCTGCCACAAAAATATTCATAATGATAGCCACATTATGGTCCCTACAGCAACTGCTGTAAGAATAACATGTAATCAGTCAAGTGTCTTTCAGTTGAAAGAATAGCCAATCCTAACAAAACTAAGTCATACGTTTCTTAAACTTTTGCTCTAGTGTTCAAAATGCCCCTACTTGTTACTTTTACCATAATCTAGGTATGTGTATTGTTCTATTTACTTTAGAATAACACCCCTCCGCTACCATAACCTTCATGATGAGCCCTAATGTAGTTGCAGTTTTTCCTAACCCATAACACATAAGTCACTACTCCTAATTTCCTTCCATAGTTTGATACATACTTAAACATTCTCAAATCATTTTTAGTCAATTTATATCAGTCCCTCCTCAGGAACAATATACACACTTATTTTCCTCAAAACAAAAATAAATTGACCAAGTAAATTATAATAACTGCATATTTGCAATAAATTACCACTATTTGTAATGTAATTAAACCTGGGGAAAACGTCCATCCGTTTAGTTCTATGCACATGTTATGTTGGTCTCTTTCTTCTTCATCCTTGGGTGTTATCGCACAACAGACTATACCTTTTATTCAATTACTTATAATATCATTACAATTTATCACTCCAATTACAATGACATTGTAAAACAAAAGAAACAAAAACCTTTAATCTAATATTCTGCAAGTTCTGTCAATCAACCTGTCTCAGGATTAGTTTCCAGAGCTTCCCTAGGCCTAGTAGATTTAAACAGTCCTATATCTAAATCATAACTAAATGTTTATAAATTGTCCAACCCAATATTCAGGATAACAGTCCTTAGTGCTTACTTTAACTCAAATTTGACCTTCTCAATTCAATGCATCATCCCTTTAATAATTAACATTATACTAAAAACTTTTTGTACCAGTAATATCTATTTTCCAATACGCCCTTTTGTCTCTGTTTTTCTGTCATGAGTGGCCTGGTAAGAAAAGGTCATTACCCCAATCCCCTTTAGTCTTTCTTCTCCCAGCACATATCATTCCCGCATGTCTATTTTAGATACAGTTCACAGGTCATCAGACACAGTTGTCCCTCACTATTCAGCCAGTAGGGTGGGTGTGAGTTTCACACACACTTGTTGTGGTGATAATCTCTCCCATGCATTAAAGCATTCTGACGTCACCTTCCATGATAACTCCCTTATTCTACTGGCGGTCTCTCAGACGAGTTACAGATTATGTCGTTATCAAAATAACCCTCGCAGAGACTCCCACTCCAATAAACCATTTGGAGTAACTCATCCCTTGTTAACATATATTTCCCTTTCATATGCAGAATGAACAAAGCACATTTGTGTATTTACCCAAAGACCATAACCCCAGGGAAGTGATAATTTCTCCTATGAACCCATGTTAAATAGAAAATAAACCTATTTGAATAACTAGACTATTTAAGATTACAACTCTTCATCATTTTCCCAAGGAAATAATAGAATTTCAAAGTGATTGTACACTTTGAATAGAGACTGGTGTTTCTCAATCATTTTATAATTAAATCCCACCTGTTCCAACAATTTCTAGTGAAGTTGATCAGTCTTCACGGGAAATTCTTAGGGTTCAGGGCATTTGACACCATTAAAATGTTTCCACTTCCTTTTCTTTAGAAACAACTTAAATACATTTTC
The DNA here is from genome assembly GCF_034236695.1 of Oncorhynchus nerka. NCBI lineage: Eukaryota > Metazoa > Chordata > Actinopteri > Salmoniformes > Salmonidae > Oncorhynchus > Oncorhynchus nerka. The sequence goes on along the minus strand of NC_088421.1, from coordinate 51,671,428 downwards.
AAAAACATTTCCATCCTTCTGCATACCCAATTTGAAACTGAATTGAAAAAACCCTTCCAAAGGAAATCCACTATCGCATATTCATTCACGGTATAAGGTGTATTGGTTACTAGTGAACCATAGGCCAAGAACACACAGGAGCTGGCCTCACTTATCCGGAACTCCAGTTATAGCCTTATCCAGATACTAAGACTTTTAAAGTGGCCGAATATCTCTAACTGCTTTCCTCAGTACCGCAGTCTCCAATTACATTTTGACCAGAGAAAATGTAACCCTTTTTTTTCTGGAAAAGAAATGTACATTTCGTTAACATTCACAATGTTACCTTTTAATCAGCAAGCCAATAGTATTACATATATATTGATTTTATTCTATAAGCATCTTAGCAGTTTCAGAGAATGACGGTAGAGAATGTCTAACAAAACTAAAATCCCCTTACTTTTCCTGAGAATGCGATAAATTTTTTTAGCCATGCACAGAACGCATAGTTTCTTCCTGATCCCAGGTTGTCTGATTCTTGCCCTCAGATATTGATAACACCAATATGTTACATTTTGCTTTTCTTCTAACTAATTTTACCAAGTTGGTGATTTCTCATATACGTTTATTTTCCGTCTTTTGACGCTAATAACAACTTCTCCACGTATTTTATCACCACTGAAACTGTTGTTTCAATGCAAAATGATTCCAAGTGGGGCTATTTGTAAATCCCATCGGTACCTTCCTAGAAGTTAGGTAAAATGTGATCTAGTACCTATTTCATCACTTATAAACTGTAATCTCTTTGAACCACTTATTGATCGATCAGAGACTATACACCGCTTGGTGAAAATTCCATTCTTACTAACCTCAAAACGATTAGTTGTTGCTCTTTTGAAAAAGATGCAAACTCCTGTATAGCGGCATTCTCTGCTACCGCACTAAGTTCCAGTGTCACCTTACACTCATTTTCCCCCATACTTGTTAGCTCCTCATCTACCACTTCTTACGCTTAGATATTTTCTATAGCTCTGCTAACCACTCGCACGTCTGCGAGGGCAAGCAGAATCATATCTGTCCCCCATCGTAATGTATTTTCTGATGATAGAATGTTGACATCAGAACGCTGGTAAATTGAGCTTCTTATTATGGTTTTATGTGATTGTTCCAATTCCTAATTGCCTCCCTGAATCGTTTATTTTATTTATCCTGATTACCGGGTAATGTTGTCCTCCATTATCCAGTTTGCTCTTTCATATTCAAGCTGAATTTGGTAGAATTCACGCGCTCTTCTTTCAGTGACTCCATGGCTTTATTAAATTCCGCTATCTCTATATGCTGGGGAGAAACAGTCCGTTTGTTGTCATGCCACTATTTATTTTTCCTAAACACTCCCATCGCATTATACACCTTTTATTTACTATTTTCCAAGGTAGAGCTACCCACTTTCCCAAATAATAATTTATTAGTCACATCACTTAATTTCTCCAATCAAAGCCTACTTTATAATGTCTACACTTTCTTATCTCTTTATTTATCCGCCTGCTATATTCTCTCTTAGCCTATTTTACTGTTTAATTCCTGATTCATAGTTTTAGTGAAACAAAGTCTCTCCTGTCCTTCAGGCTATTTTTAAATTGCAGCCGCTGTTGCTACAGAGTGCCAGAGTCGCCTGCTGTTTTCCTCCTATTTTGTTACAGGGCTCGTGATATTTTTAAATGCTTTCTCCCTACTTCGCATCCGTTATATACTATCCATGCCTTGTTTAATACAATAGTACCAGTAGTACTAACTACAGGTACAGCTGTAGTGTTGGTGACGGAGACCCGGGTGGATGTAGTACTAACTACAGGTACAGCTGTAGTGTTGGTGACAGAGACCCGGGTGGATGTAGTACTAACTACAGGTACAGCTGTAGTGTTGGTGACAGAGACCCGGGTGGATGTAGTACTAACTACAGGTACAGCTGTAGTGTTGGTGACAGAGACCCGGGTGGATGTAGTACTAACTACAGGTACAGCTGTAGTGTTGGTGACAATGACCCGGGTGGATGTATTACTAACTACAGGTACAGCTGTAGTGTTGGTGACAGAGACCCGGGTGGATGTAGTACTAACTACAGGTACAGCTGTAGTGTTGGTGACAGAGACCTGGGTGGATGTAGTACTAACTACAGGTACAGCTGTAGTGATGGTGACAGACCTGGGTGGATGTAGTACTAACTACAGGTACAGCTGTAGTGATGGTGACAGAGACCCGGGTGGATGTAGTACTAACTACAGGTACAGCTGTAGTGTTGGTGACAGAGACCCGGGTGGATGTAGTACTAACTACAGGTACAGCTGTAGTGTTGGTGACAGAGACCCGGGTGGATGTAGTACTAACTACAGGTACAGCTGTAGTGTTGGTGACAATGACCCGGGTGGATGTATTACTAACTACAGGTACAGCTGTAGTGTTGGTGACAGAGACCCGGGTGGATAGAGTACTAACTACAGGTACAGCTGTAGTGTTGGTGACAGAGACCCGGGTGGATGTAGTACTAACTACAGGTACAGCTGTAGTGTTGGTGACAGAGACCTGGGTGGATGTAGTACTAACTACAGGTACAGCTGTAGTGATGGTGACAGACCTGGGTGGATGTAGTACTAACTACAGGTACAGCTGTAGTGTTGGTGACAGAGACCCGGGTGGATGTAGTACTAACTACAGGTACAGCTGTAGTGATGGTGACAGACCTGGGTGGATGTAGTACTAACTACAGGTACAATGGTTGTTTAACACGTTATCACGTCAATGTTTTATCCTTATTTATAACTTATTTTGCCCAATATTTATCGATTTCATTCCTCTTTCCAGTGAGAGTTAAATGCACTCTCTTTCTCAAGTTACACTCAGTTAACTGTCAGAGAGGCCTGCGCATTCCTCTTCCTACCAGTTGGTCACAGACACACAGCCTGTTCTTCCTCTTTTTTCTAATCTGCTCATTCTTCACATAGAATTGTCATTCATTAGTTTATTTTTCATTCATTCATACACAACCTTTGTTTTACCTAGAACGACCTATAGTTTCTTACCTACTGACTTAATTCACTTCCTCTACATAAGCCGGTATTATCCTACAGGATTTTTCATTATATGACGAGACTACTGCCTAACTGGATCAGCCTGTCTTCATACCCTTCATAACCATACTTCACCCACCCAATACTTGCCTCTATTTCCTATTAGAGCAATATCGGGGTGTGACTTACCGATTTACAGACCCCCGTTTAGCTAGACGGAACGTTTTTATCCGCAGGATTTATTTTGCAGTTGAACCCAGCCAAATCGGGTCAGAGTTCTTCCGCTTCCTATATATATTCACCTGTTCAGTCCCCCTCTTTTCAACAGGAGCGGTAGCCGTGAATTATCGCAGGATTTACTTTGCAGTTGAACCCAGCCAAATCGGGTCAGAGTTCTTCTGCTTCCTATTTATTCACCTGTTCAGTTCCCCTCTTTTCAACAGGAGCGGTAGCCGTGAATACACCACCCAACCCCTTTCTAATCTTTTTCTTAAAGGGTGGTATTCGTGGACTTTTCTACTTATTTACTTATTATTCCCCTCAACCAACCCAAACACGTGGGTCCGTTCAAACCGACCGATCAGAACGAGTGCATGCCCCCTCCGCTAAACGCCCGACACCGCAAGGTTCACAGCCCCTAGTCACTTAGTCCTTACACCTGCACATATGTTTATTTATCTATTTTTAACAACCCCCAAAAGTACACATGCATGCAATTCATTGAATTCAAAAGTTCTTCAACATTTACTGGGTTTTTAGGACATTTTAAAGAGAGACCTACGTGACGCCCTTCTCGCTGAGACAGGATCTCTGAAGCAATCTATACAAACATTTCAACTACGTAAGAACAAGCTTACCTTTTTATAGTTGTGTGGCCACATTTGTTTGCAAGATTGTCCAAAGAAACTATCACCAGTCCGGAACGTCACTCTTTGCGATCCCTTGGTCTCCTGGCAAAAAGCTCGCCAAATTATGTTGTGGAGAATCATTTCAAAATATAACACTTACAAGAACTTGTGAATTCAATATAGGCTTTTAATATAAACATATCAGAAGCCTAGATGGTCCGTGGAACACACACTTTTCCAGAGCACTGGCTCTGATTTATACACATACAACATATGAGTCCATCCCACATACAAATGAAGTTACTTCCCTCAGTCCATCTGCCACCATTATATCCCAATATGTGCTTCCTGCTTGTTCAGCTCGATAACGCCCATATCTGCTTTCAGTCAAGTTATAATGGTGACAGGACCTCTTCATGTCCCAAAAATAATACATGCCCATCTTATGCTATGGGCCCCCTTATGTTCAGCCTGGTGTGTTCTTTGGTATGTCTGTCCTTATTAGGACTCGTAGACTATGTGTCTCTTCTCTTCATGTCCTAAAAATATATGCCCTATGTCTATAGTCCATCCGTTGGTCATTTGGCTGACCCCCTCTTTTGTATGTCCCTCTGACTTTGGTTTGTCCAGCTGTCCTATGCTCTCATGGCCTTACTCTGGCCTCCTGTCCTATGCAATAGACAATACATTTTACCAGAATGGCAAATGCACTCTAAGTGTATCTTTCTCTTGTGTTACAGTATTATGTTTCTCCCTATATGTACATATTTCTCCCACAATGCCCACCCAGACCCTCCCCTATAGGTTTAGCTTGTGCGGTCGGAGTCCGCACCTTGGGGAGGGGGGGGGGGTTGTGTTGGGTTTTGTGGGTGGTTGTTTCCTGTCTTTGTGTTTACTGCACCAGATAGGGCTGTTTCAGTTTTGCCACGTTTATTGTTTTGCAGTTTGTTCATGTTAAGCGTCTCTTATTAAAGAACCATGAACTTCAACGACGCTGTGTTTTGGCCGGCCTTCACAGGAAGAAAGCCGTTACACCCAAACCTTAACCATTCATAATGAGGCCCTAAACATTCTGTTTAAACTCTATCCCAAACCTTAACCATTCATAATGAGGCCCTAATCTTAATGTTTAAACTCTATCCCAAACCTTAACCATTCATAATGAGGCCCTAATCTTAATGTTTAAACTCTATCCCAAACCTTAACCATTCATAATGAGGCCCTAATCTTAATGTTTAAACTCTGTCCCAAACCTTAACCATTCATAATGAGGCCCTAATCTTAATGTTTAAACTCTATCCCAAACCTTAACCATTCATAATGAGGCCCTAATCTTAATGTTTAAACTCTATCCCAAACCTTATGGATGGGTGTTCCTGTGCAGGAAACAAATCAGAGGAAATTTTAGAGCGCCACCTATAGTTTTCGATAAAACTCAAACTTTCATTAAAACACACATGCAAGATACTAAATTAAAGCTACACTCGTTGTGAATCTAGCCAACATGTCAGATTTGTAAAATGCTTTTCGGCGAAAGCATGAGAAGCTATTATCTGATAGCATGCACCCCCCAAAATATCAGAACGAGACCTAAACAAAAGATTTTGCGGTAGCCGGCGCTACACAAAACGCAGAAATAAAATATAAAACATTCATTACCTTTGACGAGCTTCTTTGTTGGCACTCCTATATATCCCATAAACATCACAATTGGGTATTTTTCCCGATTAAATCCGTCATTGTATAGCCAAAATGTCATTTTCTGAAGACCGGTCTGATCCAGGAAAATTCCCCTTTACAAGACGCAACGTCACTTTTTAAAATTACAAAAGTTGTCTATAAACTTTTACAAATCACTTCAAACTACTTTTCTAAACCAACTTTAGGTATTAATAAACGTTAATAATCTATCAAATTGATCACGGGGCGATCTGTATTCGATAGCAGCAAGTCTTGAAATCATCGTCCATGTTTTCACTTTCATAACATCCTGCGGTGTACCCCAAGACAGGAAGTGCCTATACGTCATCCCACCAAGGATAAAGCAGCCATGAAATGCCAGTACTGGCGACATCGTGTGGAAGCTGTAGGGATTCTAATCGGATCCTCATCTATTTTCTCTCGCCTTAAACAATACATTGACTGGAGGATGAATATTTTTTTTGTGTTTTTGGTGAACAGTTTTCCCAGGGATTTTTACTCCTAAACACGTTCTGTTATAGCCACCGACACGATTTAACCAGGTTTAGAGACTTCAGAGTGTTTTGTATACACACATACTTATCATATGCATATACTATATTCCTGGCAGGAGTAGCAAGACTTTGAAATGTTGCGCGATTTTTAACAAAAAGCTGCGAAAAGCTGCGAAAATTCGCATCATCCCTAACAGGTTTTAACCATTCATAATGAGGCCCTAAACTTAATGTTTAAACTCTATCACAAACCTTAACCATTCATAATGAGGCCCTAATCTTAATGTTTAAACTCTATCCCAAACCTTAACCATTCACAATGAGGCCCTAATCTTAATGTTTAAACTCTATCCCAAACCTTAACCATTCATAATGAGGCCCTAAAGTTCTGTTTAAACTCTATCCCAAACCTTAACCATTCATAATGAGGCCCTAAACTTAATGTTTAAACTCTATCCCAAACCTTAACCATTCATAATGAGGCCCTAAACTTAATGTTTAAACTCTATCTCAAACCTTAACCATTCATAATGAGGCCCTAAACTTAATGTTTAAACTCTATCCCAAACCTTAACCATTCATAATGAGGCCCTAAACATTCTGTTTTAACTCTATCCCAAACCTGAACCATTCACAATGAGGCCCTAATCTTAATGTTTAAACTCTATCCCAAACCTTAACCATTCATAATGAGGCCCAACACATTGTGTTAACACATCCGTGACCAACTACAGTGGGGCAAAAAAGTATTTAGTCAGCCACCAATTGTGCAAGTTCTCCCACTTAAAAAGATGAGAAAGGCCTGTAATTTTCATCATAGGTACACTTCCACTATGACAGACAAAATGAGAAGAAAAAAATCCAGAAAATCACATTTTTAATTCATTTATTTGCAAATTATGGTGGAAAATAAGTATTTGGTTAATAACAAAAGTTTACACAGGAACTCATATCTCTCAGAGAGTCACTATTCCACTGAGACCTAATTGAAACACAAAGCAGAAAATGGAATCAGAGCTGTGTGTGTCATTCTTATTGAAAGTCCTGTTAACTCACAAAAACACACGCTTGCACGCACGCATACACACACACACACACACACACACCACACACACCCCTCTAGCTCAATCTAGCCATCTCTGGTCACTGTCAGTAGCTAGTTAATGAGAAGGGGACTAAAATCAATATACACACCTTGGGAGGAATTCCTGATTACCTGTCTGTCTGTCTGTCTGTCTGTCTGTCTGTCTGTCTGTCTGTCTGTCTGTCTGTCTGTCTGTCTGTCTGTCTGTCTGTCTGTCTGTCTGTCTCTCTCTCTCTCTCTCTCTCTCTCTGCTCTCCCTCCACAGCAACAGTAATATCATAGAGAGTCACTGATGTCACCCAGCCCATCAGGGCTCAAAGGCCCCCAATTACCAAACATAAAGCAAATTCCACACATCCTCTCTTTCCCTCTGTTCTGACTCTCTACCCTCCCTCCCTCCCTCCCTCTCTCTCCTCCCTCTCTCGCTCTTCCCTCTGTTCTGACTCTCTACCCTCCCTCTCTCTCTCTCGCTCTTCCCTCTGTTCTGACTCTCTACCCTCCCTCTCTCTCTCCTTCCCTCTGTTCTGACTCTCTACCCTCCCTCTCTCTCTCTTTCCCTCTGTTCTGACTCTCTACCCTCCCTCCCTCCCTCTCTCTCCTCCCTCTCTCGCTCTTCCCTCTGTTCTGACTCTCTCCCCTCCCCTCTCTCTCTCTTTCCATCTGTTCTGACTCTCTACCCTCCCCTCTCTCTCTTTCCCTCTGATCTGACTCTCTCCCCTCCCTCTCTCTCTAGTTCCCTCTGTTCTGACTCTCTACCCTCCCTCTCTCTCTCTTTCCCTCTGTTCTGACTCTCTACCCTCCCTCTCACTCTCTTTCCCTCTGATCTGACTCTCTCCCCTCCCTCTCTCTCTCTCTCTCTCTTTCCCTCTGTTCTGACACTCTCCCCTCCCTCTCTCTCTCTCTCTTTCCCTCTGTTCTGACTCTCTCCCCTCCCTCTCTCTCTCTCTCTCTTTCCCTCTGTTCTGACTCTCTCCCCTCCCTCTCTCTACTTCCCTCTGTTCTGACTCTCTACCCTCTCTCTCTCTCTCTTTCCCTCTGTTCTGACTCTCTACCCTCCCTCCCTCCCTCTCTCTCCTCCCTCTCTCGCTCTTCCCTCTGTTCTGACTCTCTCCCCTCCCTCTCTCTCTCTCTTTCCATCTGTTCTGACTCTCTACCCTCCCTCTCTCTCTCTTTCCCTCTGTTCTGACTCTCTACCCTCCATCTCTCTCTTTCCCTCTGTTCTGACTCTCTACCCTCGCTCTCTCTCTCTTTCCCTCTGATCTGACTCTCTCCCCGCCCTCTCTCTCTCGTTCCCTCTGTTCTGACTCTCTACCCTCCCTCTCACTCTCTTTCCCTCTGATCTGACTCTCTCCCCTCCCTCTCTCTCTCTTTCCCTCTGTTCTGACTCTCTACCCTCCCTCTCTCTCTCTCTCTTTCCCTCTGTTCTGACTCTCTCCCCTCTCTCTCTCTTTCCCTCTGTTCTGACTCTCTCCCCTCCCTCTCTCTCTCTCTTTCCCTCTGTTCTGACACTCTCCCCTCCCTCTCCCTCTCTCTTTCCCTCTGTTCTGACACTCTCCCCTCCCTCTCTCTTTCCCTCTGTTCTGACTCTCAACCCTCCCTCTCTCTCTCTCTCTTTCCCTCTGTTCTGACACTCTACCCTCCCTCTCTCTCTCTCTTTCCCTCTGTTCTGACTCTCTCCCCTCCCTCCCTCTCTCTCTTTCCCTCTGTTCTGACTCTCTCCCTCCCTCTCTCTCTTTCCATCTGTTCATCTTTCCCCTCTCTACCATCCCTCTGTTATGACTCATTACCCTCCCTCTCTCTCTTTCAATCTGTTCTGACTCTCTACCCTCCCTCTGTTCTGACTCTCTACCCTCCCTCTCTCTCTCTTTCCCTCTGTTGCGACTCTCATCTCTCTCTCTTTCTCTCTGTTCTGACTCTCTCCCCTCCATCTCTCTCTTTCCCTCTGTTCTGACTCTCTACCCTCCATCTCTCTCTTCCCTCTGTTCTGACTCTCTCCCCTCCATCTCTCTCTTTCCCTCTGTTCTGACTCTCTACCCTCCCTCTGTTCTGACTCTCTACCCTCCCTCTCTCTCTCTTTCCCTCTGTTCTGACTCTCATCTCTCTCTCCCTCTCTCTCTCTCTGTTCCGACTCTCTCCCCTCCATCTCTCTCTTCCCTCTGTTCTGACTCTCTCCCCTCCATCTCTCTCTTTCCCTCTGTTCTGACTCTCTACCCTCCCTCTGTTCTGACTCTCTACCCTCCATCTCTATCTTCCCTCTGTTCTGACTCTCTCCCCTCCATCTCTCTCTTTCTCTCTGTTCTGACTCTCTACTCTCCCTCCCTCTCTGTGATATCTACGATTTTTTTAAATAAAAATGTTCACACATAAAGTGAACCGTTTTTGCTTTGTAATTCTGGGTTATTGTGTGTAGATTGATGAGGGGAAAAACACATTTAATTCATTTTAGAATAAGGCTGTAACGTGACAAAATGTGTAAAAAGTCAAGGGGTGTTACTGAATACTTTGTGAATGTTACTGTATATCAGTATATTAGACTCTCTCTCTCTCTCTCTCTCTGCAGTGATGTTCTTTTCATCACTTCTGGTTGAACACTGCCATCAAGTGGTGATTGTCCAAACTGCACCACTGTTAAGATAAGAGAAAGTGAGAGATAGAGAGAGAAAAAAGTGTGGGAGAGAGAGAGAGAGCAGAGAGCAGAGAGTGTGGGAGAGAGAGAGCGGAGAGAGAGCAGAGTGTGTGGGAGAGAGAGAGAGAGAGAGAGAGAGAGAGAGAGAGAAAGCAGAGTGTGTGGGAGAGAGAGCAGAGAGAGCAGAGTGTGTGGGAGAGAGAGCAGAGAGAGAGCAGAGTGTGTGGGAGAGAGAGAGAGAGCAGAGTGTGTGGGAGAGAGAGCAGAGAGAGAGCAGAGTGTGTGGGAGAGAGAGCAGAGTGTGTGGGAGAGAGAGGCATAGAGAGCAGAGTGTGTGGGAGAGAGAGAGCAGAGAGAGAGCAGAGTGTGTGGGAGAGAGAGCAGAGTGTGGGAGAGAGAGCAGAGTGTGTGGGAGAGAGAGAGAGAGAGAGCAGAGTGTGTGGGAGAGAGCAGAGAGAGAGCAGAGTGTGTGGGAGAGAGAGCAGAGAGAGAGCAGAGAGTGTGAGAGAGAGAGAGAGAGAGAGAGCAGAGAAAAGAGAGAGAGCAGAGAACAGAGAGAGCAGAGAGCAGAGAGAGAGCAGAGAGCAGGCTGAGAGAGCTGATAGAGCAGAGCGAGCAGAAAGAGAGCAGAGAAGAGAGAGCAGAGAGAACTCTGTTGCTATAGTGACCCTGCATTACAACACTCTGTTGCTATAGTGACCCTGCATCACAACACTCTGTTGCTATAGTGACCCTGCATCACAACACTCTGTTGCTATAGTGACCCTGCATCACAACACTCTGTTACTATAGTGAACCTGCATCACAACACTATGTTGCTATAGTGACCCTGCATCACAACACTCTGTTGCTATAGTAACCCTGCATCACAACACTCTGTTGCTATAGTAACCCTGCATCACAACACTCTGTTGTACTAATTGTACAATTTGTTTAATTCTATTCCACATATTTAATTGTTTTGTATTTCATTTCATATTTGTTTCATGTTTCAACCAGTCGCAGGTGAACATCAACCTGACAGAGGAAACGTAAAATCAATAAACAAACTGTTTTCACAATTAACAAGCTTTTCTTGTTTCAAGTATGTTTTATTATGAAAAGTACAATATATCCTTGTATACTTGTACAACTATGGAGTGTATGTCCAGATATAATTATACAATTTGTTTTTCAACATAAAAGACAACACATGATTACATGGTATTTTAACAGTGTTGTTGTAAGAGGTCCTCACAACTATAGAAAGACGCGCATGTGTGTGTGTGTGTCCAGAATGTGTGTGTGTGTGTGTGTGTCCAGAGTGTGTGTGTGTGTGTGTGTGTCCAGAGTGTGTGTGTGTGTGTCCAGTGTGTGTGTGTCCAGAGTGTGTGTGTGTCCAGAATGTGTGTGTGTCCAGAATGTGTGTGTGTGTGTCCAGAATGTGTGTGTGTGTGTCCAGTGTGTGTGTGTGTGTCCAGAGTGTGTGTGTCCAGTGTGTGTGTGTGTCCAGAGTGTGTGTGTGTGTCCAGTGTGTGTGTGTGTCCAGAGTGTGTGTGTGTGTGTCCAGAGTGTGTGTGTGTCCAGAGTGTGTGTGTGTCCAGTGTGTGTGTGTGTCCAGAGTGTGTGTGTGTCCAGAGTGTGTGTGTGTCCAGTGTGTGTGTGTGTCCAGAGTGTGTGTGTGTCCAGAGTGTGAGTGTGTCCAGAGTGTGTGTGTGTCCAGAATGTGTGTGTGTGTCCAGTGTGTGTGTGTGTCCAGTGTGTGTGTGTCCAGAGTGTGTGCGTGTCCAGAATGTGTGTGTGTCCAGTGTGTGTGTGTGTCCAGTGTGTGTGTGTGTCCAGTGTGTGTGTGTGTCCAGTGTGTGTGTGTCCAGTGTGTGTGTGTGTCCAGAGTGTGTGTGTGTGTCCAGTGTGTGTGTGTGTCCAGAGTGTGTGTGTGTGTCCAGAGTGTGTGTGTGTCCAGAGTGTCTGTGTGTCCAGAGTGTGTGTGTGTCCAGAGTGTGTGTGTGTCCTGTGTGTGTGTGTGTCCTGTGTGTGTGTGTGTCCTGTGTGTGTGTGTGTGTCCAGAGTGTGTATGTGTCCAGTGTGTATGTGTGTGTCCAGTGTGTGTGTTTGTGTGTGTGTGTGTGTTTGTCCAGTGTGTGTGTCCAGTGTGTGTGTGTCCAGAATGTGTGTGTGTGTGTCCAGTGTGTGTGTGTGTGTCCAGAGTGTGTGTGTCCAGTGTGTGTGTGTGTCCTGTGTGTGTGTGTGTGTATTTGTCCAGTGTGTGTGTGTGTGTCCAGTGTGTGTGTGTGTGTGTGTCCAGTGTGTGTGTGTGTGTCCAGAGTGTGTGTGTGTCCAGTGTGTGTGTGTGTGTGTGTGTATTTGTCCAGTGTGTGTGTGTCCAGTGTGTGTGTGTGTGTCCAGTGTGTGTGTGTGTGTGTAGAATGTGTGTGTCCTGAGTGTGTGTGTCCAGTGTGTGTGTGTGTGTGTCCAGTGTGTGTGTCCAGAGTGTGTGTGTGCCCAGAGTGTGTGTGTCCAGTGTGTGTGTGTGTGTCCTGTGTGTGTGTATTTGTCCAGTGTGTGTGTGTCCAGAGTGTGTTTGTCCAGTGTGTGTGTGTGTGTCCTGTGTGTGTGTGTTTGTGTGTGTGTGTGTGTATTTGTCCAGTGTGTGTTTGTCCAGTGTGTGTGAGTGTGTGTGTTTGTCCAGTGTGTGTGTGTCCAGTGTGTGTGTGTGTGTCCAGAGTGTGTGTGTGTCCAGAGTGTGTGTGTGTGTGTCCAGTGTGTGTGTGTCCAGAGTGTGTGTGTGTCCTGTGTGTGTTTGTCCAGAGTGTGTGTGTCCAGTGTGTGTGTGTGTCCTGTCTGTGTGTGTGTCCTGTCTGTGTGTGTGTGTCCTGTCTGTGTGTGTCCAGTGTGTGTGTGTGTCCAGAGTGTGTGTGTGCGTGTCCACTGTATGTGTGTGTGTGTGTCCACTGTGTGTGTGTGTCCAGTGTGTGTGTGTGTCCAGTGTGTGTGTGTGTCCAGTGTGTGTGTGTGTCCAGAGTGTGTGTGTGTCCTGTGTGTGTGTGTGTCCAGTGTGTGTGTGTGTGTGTGACCACTGTGTGTGTGTGTGTGTGTGTCCAGTGTGTGTGTGTCCAGTGTGTGTGTGTGTCCAGTGTGAGTGTGTGTTTGTCTAGTGTGTGTGTGTGTGTGTCCAGAGTGTGTGTGTGTGTGTGTGTCCAGTGTGTGTGTGTCCAGAGTGTGTGTGTGTCCAGAATGTGTGTGTGTGTGTGTCCAGAGTGTGTGTGTGTCCAGTGTGTGTGTGTGTCCAGAGTGTGTGTGTGTGTGTGTGTGTCCAGTGTGTGTGTGTGTGTCCAGAGTGTCTGTGTGTCCAGAGTGTGTGTGTGTCCAGAGTGTGTGTGTGTCCTGTGTGTGTGTGTGTCCTGTGTGTGTGTGTCCAGAGTGTGTATGTGTCCAGTGTGTATGTGTGTGTCCAGTGTGTGTGTTTGTGTGTGTGTGTGTGTGTGTGTTTGTCCAGTGTGTGTGTCCAGTGTGTGTGTGTCCAGAATGTGTGTGTGTGTGTCCAGAGTGTGTGTGTCCAGTGTGTGTGTGTGTCCTGTGTGTGTGTGTGTGTGTGTATTTGTCCAGTGTGTGTGTGTCCAGTGTGTGTGTGTGTGTCCAGTGTGTGTGTGTGTGTGTAGAATGTGTGTGTCCTGAGTGTGTGTGTCCAGTGTGTGTGTGTGTCCAGTGTGTGTGTGTGTGTGTCCAGTGTGTGTGTCCAGAGTGTGTGTGTGCCCAGAGTGTGTGTGTCCAGTGTGTGTGTGTGTGTCCTGTGTGTGTTTGTCCAGTGTGTGTGTGTGTGTCCTGTGTGTGTTTGTGTGTGTGTGTGTGTATTTGTCCAGTGTGTGTTTGTCCAGTGTGTGTGAGTGTGTGTGTTTGTCCAGTGTGTGTGTGTCCAGTGTGTGTGTGTGTGTCCAGAGTGTGTGTGTGTCCAGAGTGTGTGTGTGTGTGTCCAGTGTGTGTGTGTGTCCAGTGTGTGTGTGTCCTGTGTGTGTTTGTCCAGAGTGTGTGTGTGTCCAGTGTGTGTGTGTGTGTCCAGAGTATGTGTGTGTGTCCAGAGTGTGTGTGTGTCCAGAGTGTGTGTGTCCAGAGTGTGTGTGTCCAGTGTGTGTGTGTGTCCTGTCTGTGTGTGTGTGTCCTGTCTGTGTGTGTCCAGTGTGTGTGTGTGTCCAGAGTGTGTGTGTGCGTGTCCACTGTATGTGTGTGTGTGTGTCCACTGTGTGTGTGTGTCCAGTGTGTGTGTGTGTCCAGTGTGTGTGTGTGTCCAGTGTGTGTGTCCAGAGTGTGTGTGTGTCCTGTGTGTGTGTGTGTCCTGTGTGTGTGTGTGTGTGACCACTGTGTGTGTGTGTGTGTGTGTGTCCAGTGTGAGTGTGTGTTTGTCTAGTGTGTGTGTGTGTGTGTCCAGTGTGTGTGTGTGTGTGTCCAGTGTGTGTGTGTGTCCAGAGTGTGTGTGTGTCCAGAATGTGTGTGTGTGTGTCCAGAGTGTGTGTGTGTCCAGTGTGTGTGTGTGTGTCCAGAGTGTGTGTGTGTGTGTGTGTCCAGTGTGTGTGTGTGTCCAGAGTGTCTGTGTGTCCAGAGTGTGTGTGTGTCCAGAGTGTGTGTGTGTCCTGTGTGTGTGTGTGTCCTGTGTGTGTGTGTGTCCAGAGTGTGTATGTGTCCAGTGTGTATGTGTGTGTCCAGTGTGTGTGTTTGTGTGTGTGTGTGTGTGTGTTTGTCCAGTGTGTGTGTCCAGTGTGTGTGTGTCCAGAATGTGTGTGTGTGTGTGTCCAGTGTGAGTGTGTGTGTCCAGAGTGTGTGTGTCCAGTGTGTGTGTGTCCTGTGTGTGTGTGTGTGTATTTGTCCAGTGTGTGTGTGTGTGTCCAGTGTGTGTGTGTGTGTGTGTCCAGTGTGTGTGTGTGTCCAGAGTGTGTGTGTGTCCAGAGTGTGTGTGTCCAGTGTGTGTGTGTGTCCTGTGTGTGTGTGTGTGTATTTGTCCAGTGTGTGTGTGTCCAGTGTGTGTGTGTGTGTCCAGTGTGTGTGTGTGTGTCCAGTGTGTGTGTGTGTGTGTGTGTAGAATGTGTGTGTGTGTCCAGTGTGTGTGTGTGTCCAGTGTGTGTGTGTGTGTCCAGTGTGTGTGTCCAGAGTGTGTGTGTGCCCAGAGTGTGTGTGTCCAGTGTGTGTGTGTGTGTCCTGTGTGTGTGTATTTGTCCAGTGTGTGTGTGTCCAGAGTGTGTTTGTCCAGTGTGTGTGTGTGTGTCCTGTGTGTGTGTTTGTGTGTGTGTGTGTGTGTTTGTCCAGTGTGTGTGAGTGTGTGTGTTTGTCCAGTGTGTGTGTGTCCAGTGTGTGTGTGTGTCCAGAGTGTGTGTGTGTCCAGAGTGTGTGTGTGTGTGTCCAGTGTGTGTGTGTGTCCAGAGTGTGTGTGTGTCCTGTGTGTGTGTGTCCAGTGTGTGTGTGTGTGTGTGTGTGTCCAGAGTATGTGTGTGTGTCCAGAGTGTGTGTGTGTCCAGTGTGTGTGTGTGTCCAGAGTGTGTGTGTCCAGAGTGTGTGTGTCCAGTGTGTGTGTGTGTCCTGTCTGTGTGTGTGTGTCCTGTCTGTGTGTGTCCAGTGTGTGTGTGTGTCCAGAGTGTGTGTGTGTGCGTGTCCACTGTATGTGTGTGTGTGTGTGTCCAGTGTGTGTGTGTGTCCAGTGTGTGTGTGTGTCCAGAGTGTGTGTGTGTCCTGTGTGTGTGTGTGTCCTGTGTGTGTGTGTGTGTGTCCTGTGTGTGTGTGTGTGACCACTGTGTGTGTGTGTGTGTCCAGTGTGTGTGTGTGTCCAGTGTGAGTGTGTGTTTGTCTAGTGTGTGTGTGTGTGTGTGTCCAGAGTGTGTGTGTGTGTGTCCAGTGTGTGTGTGTGTCCAGAGTGTGTGTGTGTCCAGAATGTGTGTGTGTGTGTCCAGAGTGTGTGTGTGTCCAGTGTGTGTGTGTGTGTCCAGAGTGTGTGTGTGTCCAGTGTGTGTGTGTGTGTCCAGTGTGTGTGTGTGTCCAGAGTGTGTGTGTGTCCAGAGTGTGTGTGTGTCCAGTGTGTGTGTGTGTCCAGAGTGTGTGTGTCCAGAGTGTGTGTGTGTCCATAATGTGTGTGTGTGTCCAGTGTGTGTGTGTGTCCAGTGTGTATGTGTGTCCAGAGTGTGTGTGTGTCCAGAGTGTGTGTGTGTCCAGTGTGTGTGTGTGTCCAGAGTGTGTCCGTCCAGAGTGTGTGTGTGTCCAGAGTGTGTGTGTGTGTGTGTCCAGAGTGTGTGTGTGTGTGTCCAGAGTGTGTGTGTGTCTGTCCAGAGTGTGTGTGTGTCTGTCCAGAGTGTGTGTGTGTCCAGAATGTGTGTGTGTCCAGAATGTGTGTGTGTCCAGTGTGTGTGTGTCCAGAGTGTGTGTGTGTGTCCAGAGTGTGTGTGTGTGTCCAGAGTGTGTGTGTGTGTGTCCAGAGTGTGTGTGTGTCCAGAGTGTCTGTGTGTCCAGAGTGTGTGTGTGTCCAGAGTGTGTGTGTGTCCTGTGTGTGTGTGTGTCCTGTGTATGTGTGTCCTGTGTGTGTGTGTCCTGTGTGTGTGTGTCCTGTGTGTGTGTGTGTGTCCTGTGTGTGTGTGTCCTGTGTGTATGTGTGTGTCCAGAGTGTGTATGTGTCCAGTGTGTATGTGTGTGTCCTGTGTGTGTGTTTGTGTGTGTGTGTGTGTTTGTCCAGTGTGTGTGTCCAGTGTGTGTGTGTCCAGAATGTGTGTGTGTGTGTCCAGTGTGTGTGTGTGTGTCCAGAGTGTGTGTGTGTCCAGAGTGTGTGTGTGTGTATTTGTCCAGTGTGTGTGTGTCCAGTGTGTGTGTGTGTGTCCAGTGTGTGTGTGTGTGTCCAGTGTGTGTGTGTGTGTGTGTGTAGAATGTGTGTGTCCTGAGTGTGTGTCCAGTGTGTGTGTGTGTCCAGTGTGTGTGTCCAGAGTGTGTGTGTGCCCAGAGTGTGTGTGTCCAGTGTGTGTGTGTGTGTCCTGTGTGTGTTTGTCCAGTGTGTGTGTGTCCAGAGTGTGTTTGTCCAGTGTGTGTGTGTGTGTGTCCTGTGTGTGTGTTTGTGTGTGTGTGTGTGTATTTGTCCAGTGTGTGTTTGTCCAGTGTGTGTGAGTGTGTGTATTTGTCCAGTGTGTGTGTGTGTGTCCAGAGTGTGTGTGTCCAGAGTGTGTTTGTCCAGTGTGTGTTTGTGTGTGTGTATTTGTCCAGTGTGTGTTTGTCCAGTGTGTGTGTGTCCAGAGTGTGTTTGTCCAGTGTGTGTGAGTGTGTGTGTTTGTCCAGTGTGTGTGTGTCCAGTGTGTGTGTGTGTGTCCAGAGTGTGTGTGTGTGTCCAGAGTGTGTGTGTGTGTCCAGTGTGTGTGTGTGTGTCCTGTGTGTGTGTTTGTGTGTGTGTGTGTATTTGTCCAGTGTGTGTTTGTCCAGTGTGTGTGAGTGTGTGTGTTTGTCCAGTGTGTGTGTGTCCAGTGTGTGTGTGTGTGTCCAGAGTGTGTGTGTGTCCAGAGTGTGTGTGTGTGTCCAGTGTGTGTGTGTGTCCAGAGTGTGTGTGTGTCCTGTGTGTGTTTGTCCAGAGTATGTGTGTGTCCAGTGTGTGTGTGTGTGTGTGTCCAGAGTATGTGTGTGTGTCCAGAGTGTGTGTGTGTCCAGAGTGTGTGTGTGTCCAGAGTGTGTGTGTCCAGAGTGTGTGTGTCCAGTGTGTGTGTGTGTCCTGTCTGTGTGTGTGTGTCCTGTCTGTGTGTGTGTGTCCTGTCTGTGTGTGTCCAGTGTGTGTGTGTGTCCAGAGTGTGTGTGTGCGTGTCCACTGTATGTGTGTGTGTGTGTGTATTTGTCCAGTGTGTGTGTGTGTGTGTCCAGTGTGTGTCCAGTGTGTGTGTGTGTCCAGTGTGTGTGTGTGTCCAGTGTGTGTGTGTGTGTGTGTCCAGTGTGTGTGTGTGTCCAGAGTGTGTGTGTGTCCAGAGTGTGTGTGTGTCCTGTGTGTGTGTGTGTGACCACTGTGTGTGTGTGTGTGTCCAGTGTGTGTGTGTGTCCAGTGTGAGTGTGTGTGTCCAGCAGTGTGAGTGTGTGTTTGTCCAGTGTGTGTGTGTTTTTGTCCAGTGTGTGTGTGTGTGTGTGTCCAGTGTGAGTGTGTGTGTCCAGCAGTGTGAGTGTGTTTTTGTCCAGTGTGTGTGTGTGTGTGTGTCTTTGTCCAGTGTGTGTGTGTGTGTCTTTGTCCAGTGTGTGTGTCTCTGTCCAGTGTGTGTGTGTGTGTTTTTTGTCCAGTGTGTGTGTCTCTGTCCAGTGTGTGTGTCTTTGTCCAGTGTGTGTGTGTGTCTCTGTCCAGTGTGTGTGTCTCTGTCCAGTGTGTGTGTGTGTGTTTTTGTCCAGTGTGTGTGTCTTTGTCCAGTGTGTGTGTCTCTGTCCAGTGTGTGTGTGTGTGTTTTTGTCCAGTGTGTGTGTCTCTGTCCAGTGTGTGTGTCTTTGTCCAGTGTGTGTGTGTGTTTTTGTCCAGTGTGTGTGTCTTTGTCCAGTGTGTGTGTCTCTGTCCAGTGTGTGTGTCTCTGTCCAGTGTGTGTGTCTCTGTCCAGTGTGTGTGTCTCTGTCCAGTGTGTGTGTGTGTGTTTTTGTCCAGTGTGTGTGTCTTTGTCCAGTGTGTGTGTCTCTGTCCAGTGTGTGTGTGTGTTTTTGTCCAGTGTGTGTGTGTGTGTTTTTGTCCAGTGTGTGTGTCTTTGTCCAGTGTGTGTGTCTCTGTCCAGTGTGTGTGTGTGTTTTTGTCCAGTGTGTGTGTCTCTGTCCAGTGTGTGTGTCTTTGTCCAGTGTGTGTGTGTGTGTTTTTGTCCAGTGTGTGTGTCTTTGTCCAGTGTGTGTGTCTCTGTCCAGTGTGTGTGTGTGTTTTTGTCCAGTGTGTGTGTCTCTGTCCAGTGTGTGTCTCTGTCCAGTGTGTGTGTCTCTGTCCAGTGTGTGTGTCTCTGTCCAGTGTGTGTGTGTGTGTTTTTGTCCAGTGTGTGTGTCTTTGTCCAGTGTGTGTGTCTCTGTCCAGTGTGTGTGTGTGTTTTTGTCCAGTGTGTGTGTCTCTGTCCAGTGTGTGTGTGTGTTTTTGTCCAGTGTGTGTGTCTTTGTCCAGTGTGTGTGTCTCTGTCCAGTGTGTGTGTCTTTGTCCAGTGTGTGTGTCTCTGTCCAGTGTGTGTGTGTCTTTGTCCAGTGTGTGTGTGTGTTTTGTCCAGTGTGTGTGTCTTTGTCCAGTGTGTGTGTGTGTGTTTTTGTCCAGTGTGTGTGTCTTTGTCCAGTGTGTGTGTCTCTGTCCAGTGTGTGTGTCTCTGTCCAGTGTGTGTGTCTCTGTCCAGTGTGTGTGTGTGTGTTTTTGTCCAGTGTGTGTGTCTCTGTCCAGTGTGTGTGTCTCGGTCCAGTGTGTGGGTCTCTGTCCAGTGTGTGTGTCTCTGTCCAGTGTGTGTGTCTTTGTCCAGTGTGTGTGTCTCTGTCCAGTGTGTGTGTGTGTGTTTTTGTCCAGTGTGTGTGTCTCTGTCCAGTGTGTGTGTCTCTGTCCAGTGTGTGTGTCTCTGTCCAGTGTGTGTGTCTCTGTCCAGTGTGTGTGTTCACTTATTTCAGGGACACTGAGTCACCATCATACCAAACCCCAATCCCTGGATAGAGGGGCTCAGTGAATATGGAGGTGAATGTGATCAGGTGGGTCAATGTGTCAGAGGAGGCTCTATAGAAGGACAGAGTGCCGGCTGACCAGTCCAGATACACTCCTACTCTGTGGGAGCTGGAGGAGGGGACGACTATGGTAGTGGGATTATTATTGTGCCTGGCAATGTAACTGTTGTCAGAGCAGAACAGACTCCAGGACTTGTCATTGTGTCCAAGACAACAGTCATTAACCCTTCCTCTCCTGCTGATTCCTTTATATGTCACTCCAATATCAGCCCCCCTTCTCCCACTCCACTCTACCTCCCAGTAACAGCGCCCAGTCAGACCCTCTCTACACAACACCTGTCCACAGCCCTCAAATCTCTCTGGGTGATCAGGATACGGCTGCTCCTCTCTCCTACGTGTCACCTTTCTGTTCTCCTCAGACAGAGAGAGGAGTCTGTTTACTGTGTTTAGGTCCAGTGTGAGATCACAGACATCTGATGGATGAAACCAGACACAATATTAGAAATCATCATCATTCACATTAGAATGTTAACTCACTTTTCACTAATTAATTTAATGTAGATGTTTCTAGGTATCAAAAGGAGAAGTTAAGGTAACTTGAGACTTGTTGAATGATCATATGTTATACTGTATGGTAATATAAAACACACTTATTCCCATTAATTACACACACACACACATTTCTTATGTAACACTAAGATACCACACACACACACACTCACCTGTATGCATCATGAACACACACACACACACTTCTAACGTAACACACACACACATCCACACACACACCTGTATACATGAACATAAACACACATTTAGTAATACGAACGCAAACACACACACACACACACTGTCATATCAACTCTTTGTAAACGTTGGTGTCCCTGATTTCTGCTTCTGTAGAACTACAGCTGATATTTAATATGACCAAGTCAGTAATGATGGTGGTCTTTGACTTTGACTTAACTTGAATTAAGACTTATTCTTAGTCATATTCTTCACAGCAGTCAATACTCACATTTTCTAGGCCCAGGTTTCATTCTGTTCTCTCCACCATGTTCCACACTGTAGCGGTAAGCAGAAGAACAGACAGTCATTGAGGGACACACCTGAACATATACACACCCACACACTGGACACACACACATGCACACTGGACACACACACAGGGTCAATCATTGGTAAGAATGTCCTGTGAGTATGTGTGTGTTCATTGTGTGTGTGTCTAGTTTGTGTTTCCTTTGTGTGTGAGTCCAGTGTGTCAGTATCTAACTTTGTCAAGTGTTGGTCAGAATGTTTGTCTTAACCAGCCTGATAAGTCAAACATGTCAGATATGAACATTGACATAAACCCTCTACATACTTGAGTTTCTCCAGTCTGCAGTGTGGATCCTCCAGTCCAGCAGAGAGCAGTCTGACTCCTGAGTCTCCTGGGTGATTGTAGCTCAGGTCCAGCTCTCTCAGGTGTGAGGGGTTTGACCTCAGAGCTGAGACCAGAGAAGCACAGCCTTCCTCTGTGACTAGACAGCCTGACAGCCTGCAAAGAGTCAAATCATATTAAAATCACACTGCTATTCTTTGGTGGTGAAAATAGTGGCAGTAAATGTTTTCAACATATGGAACCTTCCATATCTATTCGTAAATTATGTATCATCATTAAAAATGACAAATGATCAAATCATCACCTGAGGATAGAAACATGTATAGTACAAATATTATAGTAGACTGACCAGACCAGTTTAAAAAGCAGAATCAGTCAAAAGACAGACAGTGAGGTATCAGATTTAGATTGTATTGAGTATACAGTCCACACCATATCTATTTAGACAGTGAAGTATCAGATTTAGATTGTATTGAGTAAACTAACTAACTTTCTCATTCATCATCATTCACGATTCATTCATGATTATTCATAATCATAGTAGCATCCACATGAATGTAGAAGTGTTCAGAAACATCTTCTATTCTTACTGACAATACAAGTGAAGTGACTCCAAAATGACAGGACATTATTCACCATTCAGTTTCTATTAGGAAAAACATCCAAAACACAACCAAGACAAACTGCAAATTAATTCAACACGTTAGTAGAATCACAAGCTTGATGTAATCACTGCAGGCTTGGAATATGGGACCAAATACTAAACTTATGACTACTTTAATACACTATAAGTGAATATAACCGAATAATTACGACTTTTCAAATGGGAGAACTACATACATAAAGTGCTTTCATATCTGATAATACTGACCTCAGAGTCTCCAGTTTACAGTGGGGATTCCCCAGTCCAGCAGAGAGCAGCTTCACTCCTGAATCCTTCAGGTCGTTGTTACTCAGATCCAGCTCTCTCAGGTGTGAGGGGTTTGACTCCAGAGCTGAGACCAGAGAAGCACAGCCTTCCTCTGTGACTAGACAGTCTGACAGGCTGACAAAGAGTCCAATCATATTATGATGGAGGTGAAATGGAGGTGAAAATAGTGGCAGAAATGTTTAGATGTGTCCTTTCAAATAAAAGGTGACATTCTGTCATCATGAATGAATCATGAATAACAATTCATTTTAGAATATATTAATACATATCTGTTTCAACCTTTAGAAATGAAACTTTATGAATCTAGTCCCACCATTTGAAGTATTTAAAGAAGTCATAACAATTCACTTTTATAATTAGTCAAAAGTATATTTGCTCCCAAATTCCTTGAACACAATGACTACATCAAGCCTGAG
Organism: Oncorhynchus nerka; assembly: GCF_034236695.1. Classification (NCBI taxonomy): domain Eukaryota; kingdom Metazoa; phylum Chordata; class Actinopteri; order Salmoniformes; family Salmonidae; genus Oncorhynchus; species Oncorhynchus nerka. The sequence continues at coordinate 51,649,279 of NC_088421.1, read as the reverse complement.
ACTGAGAAAGAAAAATCATGAAAGATCATGAATAATAATGAGAGAGTGAGAAAGTTACAGAGGCTACAACAAAACATGCTAACCTCTCACCATTACCAATAACAGAGACTACAACAGAACAAGCTAACCTCTCACCATTACCAATAACAGAGGCTACAACAAAACATGCTAACCTCTCACCATTACCAATAACAGAGGCTACAACAAAACATGCTAACCTCTCACCATTACCAATAACAGAGGCTACAACAAAACATGCTAACCTCTCACCATTACCAATAACAGAGGCTACAACAAAACATGCTAACCTCTCACCATTACCAATAACAGAGGATACAACAAAACATGCTAACCTCTCACCATTACCAATAACAGAGACTACAACAAAACATGCTAACCTCTCACCATTACCAATAACAGAGACTACAACAAAACATGCTAACCTCTCACCATTACCAATAACAGAGACTACAACAAAACATGCTAACCTCTCACCATTACCAATAACAGAGGCTACAACAAAACATGCTAACCTCTCACCATTACCAATAACAGAGTCTACAACAAAACATGCTAAACTCTCACCATTACCAATAAAAGGGGAGATCAGCATTTATACTATATTATACTGATTTGTGCCTCTATAACTTTGGACCCTCTATTTCTGAAACTATCCGCCGCCATTGTCGCAACCCCTATTACCAGCCTGTTCAACCTCTCTTTCATATCGTCTGAGATCCCCAAGGATTGGAAAGCTGCCGCGGTCATCCCCCTCTTCAAAGGGGGAGAAACCCTGGACCCAAACTGTTACAGACCTATATCCATCCTGCCCTGCCTATCTAAGGTCTTCGAAGTCAATCTGGTTTCCGAGTCGGTCACGGGTGCACTTCAGACATGCTCAAGGTCACAAATGATATCATAACTGCCATCTATAAAAGACAGTACTGTGCAGCTGTCTTCATCGACCTTGCCAAGGCTTTCGACTCTGTCAATCACCATATTCTTATCGGCAGACTCAGTAGCCTCGGTTTTTCTGATGACTGCCTTGCCTGGTTCACCAACTACTTTGCAGACAGAGTTCAGTGTGCTGTCCGGTCCTGCTGTCCGGTCCTCTGGCAGTCTCTATGGGGGTGCCACAGGGTTCAATTCTCGGGCCGACTCTTTTCTCTGTATATATCAATGATGTTGCTCTTGCTGCGGGCGATTCCCCGATCCACCTCTACGCAGACGACACCATTCTGTATACTTCTGGCCCGTCCTTGGACACTGTGCTATCTAACCTCCAAACGAGCTTCAATGCCATACAACACTCCTTCCGTGGCCTCCAACTGCTCTTAAACGCTAGTAAAACCAAATGCATGCTTTTCAACCGTTCGCTGCCTGCACCCGCACGCCCGACTAGCATCACCACCCTGGATGTTTCCGACCTAGAATATGTAGACATCTATAAGTACCTAGGTGTCTGGCTAGACTGTAAACTCTCCTTCCAGACTCATATCAAACATCTCCAATCTAAAATCAAATCTAGAATCGACTTTCTATTCCGCAACAAAGCCTCCTTCAGTAAAACTGACTATCCTACCGATCCTCGACTTCGACGATGTCATCTACAAAATAGCTTCCAATACTCTACTCAGCAAACTGGATGCAGTTTATCACAGTGCCATCCGTTTACTAAAGCACCTTATACCACCCACCACTGCGACCTGTATGCTCTAGTCGGCTGGCCCTCGCTACATATTCGTCGCCAGACCCATTGGCTCCAGTTAATCTACAAGTCCATGCTAAGTAAAGCTCCGCCTTATCTCAGTTCACTGGTCTTGATGGCAACACCCACCCGTAGCACACGCTCCAGCAGGTGTATCTCACTGATCATCCCTAAAGCCAACACCTCATTTGGCCGCCTTTCGTTCCAGTTCTCTGCTGCCTGTGACTGGAACGAATTGCAAAAATCGCTGAAGTTGGAGACTTTTATCTCCCTCACCAACTTCAAACATCTGCTATCTGAGCAGCTAACCGATCGCTGCAGCTGTACATAGTCTATTGGTAAATAGCCCACCCATTTTCACCTACCTCATCCCCACAGTTTTTATTTATTTACTTTTCTGCTCTTTTTGCACACCAATATCTCTACCTGACCATGATCATCTGATCATTTATCACTCCAGTGTTAATCTGCAAAATTGTAATTATTCGCCTACCTCCTCATGCCTTTTGCACACAATGTATATAGACTCCTCTACTGTGTTATTGACTTGTTAATTGTTTACTCCATGTGTAACTCTGTGTTGTCTGTTCACACTGCTATGCTATATCTTTGCCAGGTCGCAGTTGCAAATGAGAACTTGTTCTCAACTAGCTGGTTAAATAAAGGTGAAATAAAAAAAATAAAAAATAAAAATCATCATTTTTCACTATTCATACCTAAACGGTAAAATATATGTATGAATTCCCTCAAATAAAAGGTGACATTCTGTACTGTCTCCTAATATGAAACATTATATCTCAAATTCAAAATGCTGGAGCAAAGCACCACATTTAAAACTGTAAGCTTCACTGTCCAAACACATATGGTGTGGACTATGTGTGTCTGGTAAACACATGTGGATCTGGTGAACAGTTATCACTTGTTGACCAACTACAGGAATACTGACCTCAGAGTCTCCAGTTTACAGTGGGGATTCCCCAGTCCAGCAGAGAGCAGCTTCACTCCTGAATGCTTCAGGTCATTGTTACTCAGATCCAGCTCTCTCAGGTGTGAGGGGTTTGAACTGAGAACTGAGGCCAACACTTTACAGGATGTGTTCCTGAGTTTACAGCCAGCGAGTCTGAAACACAGAGAAATACAATGACAGACAGGTTGTATTAAAATGTTACACTTAGCTTTCCCTGGTTACACTGTAACATGTGCACAAATAATGTGTTGGGTTTGACTCCAGAGCTGAGACCAGAGAAGCACAGCCTTCCTCTGTGACTAGACAGCCTGACAGCCTGCAAAGAGTCAAATCATATTAAAACCACACTGCTATTCTTTGAAGGTGAAAATAGGGACAGTATATATTTTTTTTAATGTTCAGATATATTAGTGTCCTGAAACCTGCCATATCTATTCATTTATGAATGTATCATTATTATAAATGACACATTTTCCAAGTATTGCTTGTAGATAGAAAGATGCATATTAACAAATATTATAGTAGACTGACCAGACCAGTTTAAAAAGCAGTATCAGTCAAAAGACAGACAGTGAGGTATCAGATTTAGATTGTATTGAGTATACAGTCCACGCCATATCTATTTAGACAGTGAGGAATCAGATTTAGATTGTATTGAGTATACAGTCCACACCATATCTATTTAGACAGTGAGGTATCAGATTTAGATTGTATTGAGTATACAGTCCACGCCATATCTATTTAGACAGTGAGGAATCAGATTTAGATTGTATTGAGTATACAGTCCACACCATATCTATTTAGACAGTGAAGCTAACATTTCAAATGTGGCTCTATTCTCCAACATTTTGGATTTGAGGTCAAATGTTTCATATGAGGTGACAGTTTATAATGTAACCTTTTATTTGAGGATATTTTAATACATATCTGTTTCACCATTTAGAAATGAAAACACTTTATGTTTCCAGTCTCCCCATTTGAAGAAGTCATAAGTATTCTGACCAATTAACTTTCAGTGTATTAAAATAGTCAAAAGTTGAGTATTTGGTCCGATATTCCTTGAACGCAATGACTTCATCGAGCTTGTGACTGAAACTCTGTAATGGTCTGTGTGAAGCTGGTGCAGAGGAGTCAGGCGCAGGACAGCAGAGATGTGTCCCTGTAATGGTCTGGGTGAAGCTGGTGCAGAGGAGTCAGGTGCAGGACAGCAGAGATGAGTAACACAAGTAACTTTACTCAAATATTCCAATAACATGTCGTAATACCGAGCCCACAATAACAGACCGAACAGAAAACTATCACAAAGGGGAAAAGACGGTTAAATAATGAACATGTAATTGGAGAAATGAAACCAGCTGTGTAAAACAAAGACAAAACAAATGGAAAATGAAAGTGGGATCTGCGATGGCTAGAAGGCCGGTGACGTCGACCACCGAACGCCGCCCCGAACAAGGAGAGGGACCGACCTCGGCGGAAGTCCTGACAAACTCGTTTGTTACATCTACAGTTTGTTTTGGTTGTTTTGGGTTATTTTTGTTCATTAAAACAATTGTGATTGATGACTGGAGTAATTTTCTGTCTGAGTAGATAACATGTTTCTAAGCACTACTAAACTAATCCTGATGATGCCATGACTAATACAAATCATGACTGAATCATGAATAATAATGAGTGTGTAAGTTAAAGAGGCTACAACAAAACATGCTAACCTCTCACCATTACCAATAACAGAGGCTACAACAAAACATGCTAACCTCTCACCATTACCAATAACAGAGGCTACAACAAAACATGCTAACCTCTCACCATTACCAATAACAGAGGCTACAACAAAACATTATAACCTCTCAACATTACCAATAACAGAGGAGTTTAGCATTTATTCTGATCTTTGTGTCTCTATAACTTTTTTATTCGTCATTATTCACTATTCATATTTAAACAGTAACACAGGTATGCACATATGGTGTGGACTATGTGTGTCTGGTAAACACATGTGGATCTGGTGAACAGTTATCACTTGTTGACCAACAACAGGAATACTGACCTCAGAGTCTCCAGTTTACAGTGGGGATTCCCCAGTCCAGCAGAGAGCAGCTTCACTCCTGAATCCTTCAGGTCATTGTTACTCAGATCCAGCTCTCTCAGGTGTGAGGGGTTTGAACTGAGAACTGAGGCCAACACTTTACAGGATGTGTTCCTGAGTTTACAGCCAGCGAGTCTGAAACACAGAGAAATACAATGACAGACAGGTTGTATTAAAATGTTACACTTAGCTTTCCCTGGTTACACTGTAACATGTGCACAAATAATGTGTTGGGTTTGACTCCAGAGCTGAGACCAGAGAAGCACAGCCTTCCTCTGTGACTCCACAGCCTGACAGCCTGCAAAGAGTCAAATCATATTAAAACCACACTGCTATTCTTTGAAGGTGAAAATAGGGACAGTATATATTTTTTTAATGTTCAGATATATTAGTGTCCTGAAACCTGCCATATCTATTCATTTATGAATGTATCATTATTATAAATGACACATTTTCCAAGTATTGCTTGTAGATAGAAAGATGCATATTAACAAATATGTGAGTAGACTGACCAGACCAGTTTAAAAATCAGTATCAGTCAAAAGACAGACAGTGAGGTATCAGATTTAGATTGTATTGAGTATTCAGTCCACACCATATCTATTTAGACAGTGAGGTATCAGATGTAGATTGTATTGAGTATACAGTCCACACCATATCTATTTAGACAGTGAGGTATCAGATTTAGATTGTATTGAGTATACAGTCCACACCATATCTATTTAGACAGTGAGGTATCAGATTTAGATTGTATTGAGTATACAGTCCACACCATATCTATTTAGACAGTGAGGTATCAGATTTAGATTGTATTGAGTATACAGTCCACACCATATCTATTTTGACAGTGAAGCTAACATTTCAAATGTGGCTCTATTCTCCAACATTTTGGATTTCAGATCAAATGTTTCATATGAGGTGACAGTATATAATGTCACCTTTTATTTGAGGATATTTTAATACATATCTGTTTCACCATTTAGAAATGAAAACACTTTATGTTTCCAGTCTCCCCATTTGAAGAAGTCATAAGTATTCTGACCAATTAACTTTCAGTGTATTAAAATAGTCAAAAGTTGAGTATTTGGTCCGATATTCCTTGAACGCAATGACTTCATCGAGCTTGTGACTGAAACTCTGTAATGGTCTGTGTGAAGCTGGTGCAGAGGAGTCAGGACAGCAGAGATGTGTCTCTGTAATGGTCTGGGTGAGGCTGGTGCAGAGGAGTCAGGCGCAGGACAGCAGAGATGTGTCCCTGTAATGGTCTGGGTGAAGCTGGTGCAGAGGAGTCAGGTGCAGGACAGCAGAGATGAGTAACACAAGTAACTTTACTCAAATATTCCAATAACATGTCGTAATACCGAGCCCACAATAACAGACCGAACAGAAAACTATCACAAAGGGGAAAAGACGGTTAAATAATGAACATGTAATTGGAGAAATGAAACCAGCTGTGTAAAACAAAGACAAAACAAATGGAAAATGAAAGTGGGATCTGCGATGGCTAGAAGGCCGGTGACGTCGACCACCGAACGCCGCCCGAACAAGGAGAGGGACCGACCTCGGCGGAAGTCCTGACAAACTCGTTTGTTACATCTACAGTTTGTTTTGGTTGTTTTGGGTTATTTTTGTTCATTAAAACAATTGTGATTGATGACTGGAGTAATTTTCTGTCTGAGTAGATAACATGTTTCTAAGCACTACTAAACTAATCCTGATGATGCCATGACTAATACAAATCATGACTGAATCATGAATAATAATGAGTGTGTAAGTTAAAGAGGCTACAACAAAACATGCTAACCTCTCACCATTACCAATAACAGAGGCTACAACAAAACATGCTAACCTCTCACCATTACCAATAACAGAGGCTACAACAAAACATGCTAACCTCTCACCATTACCAATAACAGAGGCTACAACAAAACATTATAACCTCTCAACATTACCAATAACAGAGGAGTTTAGCATTTATTCTGATCTTTGTGTCTCTATAACTTTTTTATTCGTCATTATTCACTATTCATATTTAAACAGTAACACAGGTATGCACATATGGTGTGGACTATGTGTGTCTGGTAAACACATGTGGATCTGGTGAACAGTTATCACTTGTTGACCAACTACAGGAATACTGACCTCAGAGTCTCCAGTTTACAGTGGGGATTCCCCAGTCCAGCAGAGAGCAGCTTCACTCCTGAATCCTTCAGGTCATTGTTACTCAGATCCAGCTCTCTCAGGTGTGAGGGGTTTGAACTGAGAACTGAGGCCAACACTTTACAGGATGTGTTTCTGATTTTACAGCCAGTGAGTCTGAAACACAGAAGAAATACAATGACAGACAGGTTGTATTAAAATGTTACACTCAGCTTTCCCTGCTTACACTGTAACCAGTCCACAAATAATGTGTTGGGTTTGACCTCAGAGCTGAGACCAGAGAAGCACAGCTTTCCTCTGTGACTCCACAGCCTGACAGCCTGCAAAGAGTCAAATCATATTAAAATCACACTGCTATTCTTTGGAGGTGAAGAATGGAACAGTATATATTTTTTTAATGTTCAGATATATCAGTGTCCTGAAACCTGCCATATCTATTCATTTATGAATGTATCATTATTATAAATGACACATTTTCCAAGTATTGCTTGTAGATAGAAAGATGCATATTAACAAATATTATAGTAGACTGACCAGACCAGTTTAAAAATCAGTATCAGTCAAAAGACAGACAGTGAGGTATGAGATTTAGATTGTATTGAGTATACAGTCCACACCATATCTATTTAGACAGTGAGGTATCAGATGTAGATTGTATTGAGTATACAGTCCACACCATATCTATTTAGACAGTGAGGTATCAGATTTAGATTGTATTGAGTATACAGTCCACACCATATCTATTTAGACAGTGAGGTATCAGATTTAGATTGTATTGAGTATACAGTCCACACCATATCTATTTAGACAGTGAGGTATCAGATTTAGATTGTATTGAGTATACAGTCCACACCATATCTATTTAGACAGTGAGGTATCAGATTTAGATTGTATTGAGTATACAGTCCACATCATATCTATTTAGACAGTGAAGCTAACATTTTAAACGTGTCTCTATACTCCAACATTTTGGATTTGAGGTCAAATGTTTCATGTGAGGTGACATTTTATTATGTCACCTTTAATTTGAGGGTATTTTAATACATATGTGTTTCACTATTAAAAATGAAAACACTTTATGTTTCCAGTCTCCCCATTAGAAGAAGTCTTAAGTATTCTGAACAATTCACTCATAGTGTATTAAAATAGTCAAAAATGTAGTTTTTTGTCGTAAACTCGTTGGTTGCATTTGCAGTTTGTTTTGGTTGTGTTTTTGGTTGTGTTTTGCCCAATAATAAAATGGTGGATGATGAGTGGAGTAACTTTTCTGTCTAAGAGAGTAGATAACATGTTTCTAAACAATAATGAATTAATCCTGATGATGTCATGATTAAGAAAAATCATGAAAGAATCATGAATAATAATGAGGGAGAAAGTTACAGAGGCTACAACAAAGCATACTAACCTCTCACCATTACCAATAACAGAGACTACAACAAAGCATACTAACCTCTCACCATTACCAATAACAGAGACTACAACAAAGCATACTAACCTCTCACCATTACCAATAACAGAGGCTACAACAAAGCATGCTAACCTCTCACCATTACCAATAACAGAGGCTACAACAAAGCATGCTAACCTCTCACCATTACCAATAACAGAGACTACAACAAAGCATGCTAACCTCTCACCATTACCAGTAACAGAGGCTACAACAAAACATACTAACCTCTCACCATTACCAATAACAGAGGCTACAACAAAGCATGCTAACCTCTCACCATTACCAATAACAGAGGCTACAACAAAGCATGCTAACCTCTCACCATTACCAATAACAGAGACTACAACAAAGCATGCTAACCTCTCACCATTACCAATAACAGAGACTACAACAAAGCATGCTAACCTCTCACCATTACCAATAACAGAGGCTACAACAAAACATGCTAACCTCTCACCATTACCAATAACAGAGGCTACAACAAAACATGCTAACCTCTCACCATTACCAATAACAGAGGCTACAACAAAACATACTAACCGCTCACCATTACCAATAACAGACTACAACAAAACATGCTAACCTCTCACCATTACCAATAACAGAGGCTACAACAAAACATGCTAACCTCTCACCATTACCAATAACAGAGGCTACAACAAAACATGCTAACCTCTCACCATTACCAATAACAGAGGCTTCAACAAAACATGCTAACCTCTCACCATTACCAATAACAGAGGCTACAACAAAGCATGCTAACCTCTCACCATTACCAATAACAGAGGCTACAACAAAACATGCTAACCTCTCACCATTACCAATAACAGAGGCTACAACAAAACATGCTAACCTCTCACCATTACCAATAACAGAGGCTACAACAAAACATACTAACCTCTCACCATTACCAATAACAGACTACAACAAAACATGCTAACCTCTCACCATTACCAATAACAGAGGCTACAACAAAACATGCTAACCTCTCACCATTACCAATAACAGAGGCTACAACAAAACATGCTAACCTCTCACCATTACCAATAACAGAGGCTACAACAAAACATGCTAACCTCTCACCATTACCAATAACAGAGGCTACAACAAAACATACTAACCGCTCACCATTACCAATAACAGACTACAACAAAACATGCTAACCTCTCACCATTACCAATAACAGAGGCTACAACAAAACATGCTAACCTCTCACCATTACCAATAACAGAGGCTACAACAAAACATGCTAACCTCTCACCATTACCAATAACAGAGGCTTCAACAAAACATGCTAACCTCTCACCATTACCAATAACAGAGGCTACAACAAAGCATGCTAACCTCTCACCATTACCAATAACAGAGGCTACAACAAAACATGCTAACCTCTCACCATTACCAATAACAGAGGCTTCAACAAAACATGCTAACCTCTCACCATTACCAATAACAGAGGCTACAACAAAACATGCTAACCTCTCACCATTACCAATAACAGAGGCTACAACAAAACATACTAACCTCTCACCATTACCAATAACAGAGGGGGTATGATGTTTGTACCTCTAACTTTCTCATTCATCATCATTCACGATTAATTCATAATTATGGTAGCATCCACATGAATGTAGAAGTGTTCAGAAACATCTTCTATTCTTACTGACAATACAAGTGAAGTGACTCCAAAATGACAGGACATTATTCACCATTCAGTTTCTATTAGGAAAAACATCCCAAACACAACCAAGACAAACTGCAAATTAATTCAACAAGTTAGTAGAATCACAAGCTTGATGTTATCACTGCAGGCTTGGAATATGGGACCAAATACTAAACGTATGACTACTTTAATACACTATAAGTGAAAATAACCGAATAATTACGACTTTTCAAATGGGAGAACTACATACATAAAGTGCTTTCATATCTGATAATACTGACCTCAGAGTCTCCAGTTTACAGTGGGGATTCCCCAGTCCAGCAGAGAGCAGCTTCACTCCTGAATCCTTCAGGTCATTGTTACTCAGATCCAGCTCTCTCAGGTGTGAGGGGTTTGACTCCAGAGCTGAGACCAGAGAAGCACAGCCTTCCTCTGTGACTCCACAGCCTGACAGCCTGCAAAGAGATCATCATGACTTCACAAACACACTGTTAATTTAACACCAGTAGTGTAGAAGGACAATAGTAGATGCATTTGGTTTATTCTCCCAAACAACATATAGATTCATCTTCCGTTTCCTAGAATTGTATGGTCATAATGTTATACTAATGTGAAAATCAATGAATTTATTCAATATGTTTTACAATATAATATTATATACATATTATATTATATATTTTTCTCTAAACTGAATATTTCTTCCTGATGATTAGTTCTTATATGTCATTTTATTTACTCACAGAACAGCTCTGGAGGCTTTGACCACTGGCAGCAGCCTCAGAAGACCTTCCTCTGATCTGGAGTATTTCTTCAGGTCAAACACATCCAGATCCTTTTCTGAAGTCAGCAACACAAAGACCAGAGCTGACCACTGTGCAGGTGACAGTTTGGGTTTTGAGAGACTTCCTGATCTCAGGAAGCTTTGGATCTCCTCCACTAGAGAATGGTCATTCAGTTCATTCAGACAGTGGAACAGATTGATGCACCTCTCTGGAGAGGGATTCTCCCTGATCTTCTCCTTGATGTACTTGACTGTTTCTTCATGGCTCTGTGAGCTGCTTCTTGTCTTTGTCAGTAGACCTCGTAAGTGGTTCTGATTGGACTCCAGTGAGAGGCCCAGAAGGAAGCGGAGGAAAAGGTCCAGGTTTCCTGCCTCACTTCGTAAGGCTTTATCCACAGCACTCTTGTAGACAGTAACTTCAGTAACTTTAGGCTTCTCTCTGAACAGTGAAGAAAAGACACTGGACTTTGTTTGCGGTTTGTCCATTAGATTCTCATTGTTGTTGATGAATGAGAGGAACACATATACAGCAGCCAGAAACTCCTGAATGCTCAGATGAACAAAGCAGTACACCTTGTCCTGGTACAGCCCACATTCCTCTTTAAAGAGCTGTGTGCACAATCCTGAGTACACTGAGGCTTCATTAACATCAATGCCAGCCTCTTTCAGGTCTTCTTCATAGAAAATCAGATTGCCCTTCACAAGCTGTTGAAAAGCCAGTTTTCCCAGTGACAGAATGCTCTCTTTATTCCAGTGTGGACCTGTCTCTTCTTTCACAAGATACTTTGCATTCTTCTGTTTGGTATGAAACACCACAAGGTGTGTGTACATCTCAGTCAGAGTCTTGGGCATCTCTTCTCTCTTATGTTTCAGCATGTGTTCAAGGACTATTGCAGAAATCCAACAGAAGACTGGAATGTGGCACATGATGTGGAGGCTCCTTGATGTCTTTATGTGTGAGATGATTCTGCTGGACAGGTCCTCATCCCTGAATCTCTTCCTGAAGTACTCCTCCTTCTGTGGGTCATTGAACCCTCGTACCTCTGTCACCTGGTCAACACACGTTGAAGGGATCTTATTGGCTGCGGCAGGTCGGGTAGTTATCCAGAGGAGAGCAGAGGGAAGCAGATTTCCCTTGATGAGATTTGTCAGCAGAACATCCACTGAGGTTGACTCTGTGACGTCCCAACAGATCTTGTTCTTCTGGAAGTCTAGGGGCAGTCGGCACTCATCCAGACCATCAAAGATGAACAGAACTTTGTACTTGTTGTAGATGGAGATTCCTGATTGTTTGGTTTCCATTGAGAAGTGATTAAGAAGTTCAATGAAAGTGTGTTTGTCCCCTTTCATCAAATTCAGCTCCCGAAAAGGGAATGAAAATACAAATTGGACATCCTGATTTGCTTTTCCTTCAGCCCAGTCCAGAATGAACTTCTGCACAGAGACTGTTTTTCCAATGCCAGCGACTCCCTTTGTCAGCACAGTTCTGATAAGTTTGTCTTGTCCAGTTAAGGGTTTGAAGATGTCGTTACATTTGATTGGAGTCTCTGGTCTTGCTTGTTTCCTGGTTGTTGTCTCAATCTGTCTCAGCTCATGTTCATTATTGACCTCTCCTGTTCCACCCTCTGTGATGTAGAGCTCTGTGTAGATCTTATTGAGAAGTGTTGGGTTTCCTTGTTTAGCGATCCCCTCAAATACACATTGAAACTTCTTCTTTAGATTAGATTTGAGTTCACGTTGGCAAATCACAGCGAGCTCATCTGAATATAGAAATAACACAGAGGATATTAATATTACGTCTGTTTTAATGTCTACAGTATTGAAGGACTGTTATAAAGTTATAAATTATAATAATGTATTCTATAAACTGACTGTATAAATGTGTAAATGTTTTCATAATGCATTACAGACTGGTGTGACTGATTATATTATTATTGGTATTATTGATGGTATTATTAATGTTCTCTCTCTAAATGAATCACCACAACACATCCCTGCTGCTACTTGATGAGGTCACTAGGTGTTGTGTTAAGGCTGCTACAATATCATTGAGTTACACAGCTACTTTAGCTGTACTTTAGCTACAGCTTTTAAATGTTATAAAACAGCATTCAACATGAGGCAGACAGATCTTACATTTCTCCAGTGTGTCAGCAAGCTCCTTCTGGTTCATTTTCCTCAGGATGTGCAGTGTGATCTTCAGAGCCCCCTCTCTGGCACTGCTCTCCTGCTGCTCATCTTCAGCATCCACCACTTCCTTATCCTGTTTCTGACTCTCAAAGCCTTCTGGGAGTTCTGGACTAAGAATCCTCTTGAACATCTTCAGCTCGTTCTTCACAAATGTCATAATTTTATCTTCAAGCATCTGGAATAAATTAAGTAAATAAGTTAAGCAAGAGAATAAAATGCTTTCTCATTAACACATTAATGAATGATTGACAGATCAACTTTACTTGAGGTAAACAAAAACAAATGTACATAACAGGACCACATACACTGAATATGGAGGCCAGGTCTGTTTGATGACTCTGGGAAGACTGACCACTGAGAATCTCTGACTCTGATCTCTCCGGTTGTTTTCTGTGGACACAACATGCGATTACATCTCCTCATCCAGGGAGTACACACACACGGAGGGAATGTTGTGTTTGTTTAATTGTGTGTACAGGTACACACACACACACACACACACACATTGTTTTAGGACTATGAGAATGGACAAAAGGATTAGCATATGGATTATGAAAACAACAACAATAAATGGGAAAATGGGAGGAGAAATGACTAGAGACAGTGTTGTTTAACTCACTGACCAGGACCCATGAGTTCTTCTTACCTTTGTTCAGTAGAAAAGTCTCCCTCTCTAAAGTTTATAGGAGGATCCATAGACCAGTCACTCTTCATGGACACACAGCTGGGAACAGGGGAGGCTGGTCTCTCCTGCTTGATTGGTCTTCAACACAACAGAGACAAACATTACATCTCTCATCTACTCTGAGCTCAGATGGGGAAACATAAGAGTTTCATTCCAAAACACTATATATCACTTTTCAGAAATGTTAGTAAATTAGCTTTTATTGTTCAAAGCATTTCTGAAAGAGATTGGTGTGTTTTTTCTCTATCTAATCATGGGATGGGATTGTTCACTATCTAATCATGGGGTTGTTCACTATCTAATCATGGGGTTGTTCACTATCTAATCATGACATGAGGTTGTTCACTATCTAATCATGACATGGGGTTGTTCACTATCTAATCATGGGGTTGTTCACTATCTAATCATGGGGTTGTTCACTAGCTAATCATGGGGTTGTTCACTATCTAATCATGGGGTTGTTCACTATCTAATCATGGGGTTGTTCACTATCTAATCATGGGGTTGTTCACTATCTAATCATGGGGTTGTTCACTATCTAATCATGGGGTTGTTCACTATCTAATCATGGGGTTGTTCACTATCTAATCATGGGGTTGTTCACTATCTAATCATGGGGTTGTTCACTATCTAATCATGGGGTTGTTCACTATCTAATCATGGGGTTGTTCACTATCTAATCATGGGGTTGTTCAATGACAGATATGTATTTGTTTAAAAGGTAGTTAATGATTATATGAGGAGGACCAGTACTGAGTCAATGTGCAGGGTACCAGGTAGTTGAGGTAATAATGAGACTATAAGGAGGACCAGTACTGAGTCAATGTGCAGGGTACCAGGTAGTTGAGGTAATAATGAGACTATAAGGAGAACCAGTACTGAGTCAATGTGCAGGGTACCAGGTAGTTGAGGTAATAATGAGACTATAAGGAGTACCAGTATTGAGTCAATGTGCAGGGTACCAGGTAGTTGAGGTAATAATGAGACTATAAGGAGAACCAGTACTGAGTCAATGTGCAGGGTACCAGGTAGTTGAGGTAATAATGAGACTATAAGGAGTACCAGTACTGAGTCAATGTGCAGGGTACCAGGTAGTTGAGGTAATAATGAGACTATAAGGAGAACCAGTACTGAGTCAATGTGCAGGGTACCAGGTACCACACACACACACACACACACACAGTGAGGGAATGTTGTGTTTGTTTAATATTGTTTTAGGACTATGAAAATGGACAAAAGGATTAGCCTATGGATTATGAAAACAACCAAAAGGATTTGGAAAATGGGAGGAGAAATGACTAGAGACAGTGTTGTTTAACTCACTGACCAGGACCCATGAGCTCTTCTTACCTTTGTTCAGTAGAAAAGTCTCCCTCTCTAAACATTATAGGAGGATCCATAGACCAGTCACTCTTCATGGACACACAGCTGGGAACAGGGGAGGCTGGTCTCTCCTGCTTGATTGGGCTTCAACACAACAGAGACAAACATTACATCTCTCATCTACTCTGAGCTCAGATGGGGAAACATAAGAAGAGTTTCACAAATAGAACTGACTTCTAGACGGTCGTTGCAGCGCGCGAGCAGTGTGTCATTTTTAATGACGAGATTAATTTATCGACGCGAGCGTTGTAGTCAGTCTGTCAGCCCCGCTAAAAGGCTGGTGTCGTTACTCTGCCTTCTCCGGGGGCATGTTGACGTAAATTTACTAACCGGGAGGGTTTGAATGATGTGATTTATTGGAGGGCTGGAAGACGCACTCTCGAGGTTGTTTACTCACAATATCAGATATTAAATATATTTTTTATAATGAATGTATACTGAGGTTGAAGTTCTGACTAGTGATTATTTACCCGGTGTTCAATACCTGCTATTGAGGCGTCCTGAAAATAATATTCAAAAGTTCGGTCCTTGGACACAGAGGGTTTAAACACTAAAGAAACAACCGGGGAGCCGGTGATGATGTAGTGGTAGCTATGGTAACTAGGATGCTGCTGGTAGAGTAGCTAGCTAGCTTACCGAGCTGTACCGAATAGCTAGGATAACTAGGATGCTGCTGGTAGAGTAGCAAGCTAGATTATGCTGCTGGTAGAGTAGCTGTACCGACCGACTAGCTAGGATAACTAGGATGCTGCTGGTAGAGTAGCTAGCTAGCTTACCGAGCTGTACCGACTAGCTAGGATAACTAGGATGCTGCTGGTAGAGTAGCTAGCTAGTTTACCGAGCTGTACCGACTAGCTAGCAGGTCGTTCGTCTGTCCCTCGTCTCGATGATGAATCCGGTGAACCACAAAATGAAACGAGGATAGAGAGTGAAAAGGATCTGGCTACACTCATAATGTCCCTCACCGTAAAGAAAAAAGCAAATTGAACAATAAACTTCGGTGTCTCAACACTAAAACAAACTCTGTCGTTATTCCCCAAGATCACCTCAGTCCACTCTGCGCGTAACCGGACAATATCCACACCGAACGTGGACGCGGACAGTTCTGTACGGGGACGCGGACAGTTCCAGAACGCGGACATGAGCAGTGCAACACAATAACCTAAACCCAGTCTTTACAGTGGGTTACATTAGTAATATTCATTTTTTATTATTATGTTTAACAAACATTTTTACAAAATTATAACAACATTTTGAGATCAAACATTCAGTTTTTTTATGACAATATGTTGAGATCTGGGTCCATATGGCCAAAGTGTCTGAGTAGAAAATTGGTCGTATAAGTGCTGAGAATAAAGACATTTTACACTTATGGGTATAAATGACCTAGTTACCTACCCATTGCCTAAATTACCTACCCACCTAGTCAGTAGATATTTAGGACACCTCGTGAGCTGTCCTAAGTAGTTAAGAGTTAACAGCAGGTGTCTTGATAATACTATAGAATCATGCAGTGAGTCAGTGGTTCCTGAGCCACATGTAATTGCATTGCAGTAGTTAAAAATAATGTTTTTATATTTCTATGTGATCAACCCATAAATAATATAGACCTACATGCAACAGTATGTCTTGTGCTTTTGGCGATGAGTTATGTATGATAATTATGCATAACAAGTGATACCATGTATGCATAGCATTTTGTCTTCATTTTGGCAGATTAACTCATGCTTATTTCTGAAGATTAACTCAGGTTGGAGTTGGAGCTGTGACCGAAGGGTGGCTGGTTCGAATCCCGGGCCGGGCGCTGGAAAAAACAGGTGGAATTGATCTGACCACTGGATGGCTGCTGGGTTCACATCCTCAAAACATGAACCTTTTGTTGATCAGAACTCTAGAGGTTCTTCTTCACTGAACCCAAAATATATATAACTTTTATTGATTTCATATTTTAAGGAAGTGATAGAAGCCTTTTTATAAGGAACCTTGTTTTCTAAACACGTTTTTCTTTTGATGATTTAATTATCTACATCATGTTATTTCAAGTTCTCTCTTTGGAGCGCAACATCATATTGTTAAAAAATACTCCTAAATTGGGGATGGATATAAATTGGGCAGTTGAAGGCGTCTAGGGTGTAATATGTGTTCGATGAAAATGAACATTGTATGAAACGTTGTAGGCAACATTATTGGAAGGGACTTGATGCCTACTATGCCAAAGATATTTAGAGTTGTTAAACGGGTGTGAAGAGAGTGTTGATGTAACAGTTATATTGTCAATATTCTGCTGGTAACAACCATCACAATTGGTTAAAATATGCATTCCATTATATTAGTCAATAATTAAGAGAAGAGTGGTTGTGTCATGTAAAAATCCTATCAAATGTCTGACATTGCAACGAGTACAGTCAGGGTGCCGTGGAACCCCTGCAGTACCTCCCCAGACCCCGGATTGAGAACCCCTGCAGTACCTCCCCAGACCCCGGATTGAGAACCCCTGCAGTACCTCCACAGACCCCGGATTGAGAACCCCTGCAGTACCTCCACAGACCCCGGATTGAGAACCCCTGCAGTACCTCCACAGACCCCGGTTTGAGAACCCCTGCAGTACCTCCACAGACCCCGGATTGAGAACCCCTGCAGTACCTCCACAGACCCCGGATTGAGAACCCCTGCAGTACCTCCCCAGACCCCGGATTGAGAACCCCTGCAGTACCTCCACAGACCCCGGATTGAGAACCCCTGCAGTACCTCCACAGACCCCGGATTGAGAACCCTGCAGTACCTCCACAGACCCCGGATTGAGAACCCCTGCAGTACCTCCACAGACCCCGGATTGAGAACCCCTGCAGTACCTCCACAGACCCCGGATTGAGAACCCCTGCAGTACCTCAACAGACCCCGGATTGAGAACCCCTGCAGTACCTCAACAGACCCCGGATTGAGAACCCCTGCAGTACCTCCACAGACCCCGGATTGAGAACCCCTGCAGTACCTCCCCAGACCCCGGATTGAGAACCCCTGCAGTACCTCCACAGACCCCGGATTGAGAACCCCTGCAGTACCTCCACAGACCCCGGATTGAGAACCCCTGCAGTACCTCCACAGACCCCGGATTGAGAACCCCTGCAGTACCTCCACAGACCCCGGATTGAGAACCCCTGCAGTACAGACTCCACAGACCCCGGATTGAGAACCCCTGCAGTACCTCCACAGACCCCGGATTGAGAACCCCTGCAGTACCTCCACAGACCCCGGATTGAGAACCCCTGCAGTACCTCCACAGACCCCGGATTGAGAACCCCTGCAGTACCTCCACAGACCCCGGATTGGGAACCCCTGCAGTACCTCCACAGACCCCGGATTGAGAACCCCTGCAGTACCTCCACAGACCCGGATTGAGAACCCCTGCAGTACCTTTATTTTGAGAACCCCTGCAGTACCTCCACAGACCCCGGATTGAGAACCCCTGCAGTACCTCCACAGACCCCGGATCTAGATCCCCTGCAGTACCTCCACAGACCCCGGATTGAGAACCCCTGCAGTACCTCCACAGACCCCGGATTGAGAACCCCTGCAGTACCTCCACAGACCCCAGATTGAGAACCCCTGCAGTACCTCCACAGACCCCGGATTGAGAACCCCTGCAGTACCTCCACAGACCCCGGATTGAGAACCCTGATTTAGCAGATGCTCTTATCCAGAGAGATTTACAGTAAGTGCTTTCATCTTAAGATAGCTATTTATTTTGGAAACAAACTTAATAAATTCTTCATAAAATTGTCATCTTACCTCTTAGCTTTGGTGTCATGTCCCTCAGAGAGATGAATTTTAGAGGCAGGGCCCCCCTCCTCTCTCTCCCCAGAGAGACTCATTTTAGAGGCAGGGCCCCCCTCCTCTCTCTCCCCAGAGAGACTCATTTTAGAGCACTGACCCCTAAACAGAGATCCAGCATGTTGGTTGTGATTAACACAGTGACAACTAATTATTGTTCTCATGTATTCATTATCTCTTTGAAAAATAAAACATTTACTAACAGACATAGAAACAGCCAGGTGATTTAATGCATCACATGAACATGTAGTTGTGATATTTCATCTCCATGGTAACTGTCAATAATAATAATAAGTCACTGTTTGTTAAGGTAGTTCTAGACAGTGCAGCAACACAAGGCCATGTCTCACACTTATTTGTATTCACTAACAGTACGATATTTATTGTCTTTCAATCTGTTATTTTCTAAACTAATCTGAGAATGTAGACAGAAGGGCTAAAACGGACATTATTGATCTGAGGGGGGAAATGATTGATTTCAGTTTCAACTGTTCTGCCTTGTTATTATTCAACCATACTGGTCATTTATGAACATTTGAACATCTTGGCCATGTTCTGTTATAATCTCCACCCGGCACAGCCAGAAGAGGACTGGCCACCCCACATATGCTCTCTCTAATTCTCTCTTTCTTTCTCTCTCTCGGAGGACCTGAGCCCTAGGACCATGCCCCAGGACTACCTGACATGATGACTCCTTGCTGTCCCCAGTCCACCTGACTGTGCTGCTGCTCCAGTTTCAACTGTTCTGCCTTATTATTATTCGACCATGCTGGTCATTTATGAACATTTGAACATCTTGGCCATGTTCTGTTATAATCTCCACCCGGCACAGCCAGAAGAGGACTGGCCACCCCACATAGCCTGGTTCCTCTCTAGGTTTCTTCCTAGGTTTTGGCCTTTCTAGGGAGTTTTTCCTAGCCACCGTGCTTCTACACCTGCATTGCTTGCTGTTTGAGGTTTTAGGCTGGGTTTCTGTACAGCACTTTGAGATATCAGCTGATGTACGAAGGGCTATATAAATAAATTCGATTTGATTTGATTGATCCATTCAGAAAGGTTTTTTGCAACAAGTGAGATATTTTATATTATGTAAAGTAGGCTAGATTATAATGTATAGTAGTGGGGTTGTTAGTGATATGTAGATTTTATATTATGTAAAGTAGGCTAGGTTATAATGTATAGTAGTGGGGTTGTTAGTGATATGTAGATGTTATATTATGTAAAGTAGGCTAGGTTATAATGTATAGTAGTGGGGTTGTTAGTGATATGTAGATTTTATATTATGTAAAGTAGGCTAGGTTATAATGTATAGTAGTGGGTTGTTAGTGATATGTAGATGTTATATTATGTAAAGTAGGCTAGGTTATAATGTATAGTAGTGGGGTTGTTAGTGATATGTAGATTTTATATTATGTAAAGTAGGCTAGGTTATAATGTATAGTAGTGGGTTGTTAGTGATATGTTATATTATGTAAAGTAGACTAGGTTATAATGTATAGTAGTGGGTTGTTAGTGATATGTTATATTATGTAAAGTAGGCTAGGTTATAATGTATAGTAGTGGGGTTGTTAGTGATATGTAGATTTTATATTATGTAAAGTAGGCTAGGTTATAATGTATAGTAGTGGGGTTGTTAGTGATATGTAGATTTTATATTATGTAAAGTAGACTAGGTTATAATGTATAATAGTGGGTTGTTAGTGATATGTTATATTATGTAAAGTAGACTAGGTTATAATGTATAGTAGTGGGGTTGTTAGTGATATGTAGATTTTATATTATGTAAAGTAGGCTAGGTTATAATGTATAGTAGTGGGGTTGTTAGTGATATGTAGATTTTATATGTAAAGTAGACTAGGTTATAATGTATAATAGTGGGTTGTTAGTGATATGTTATATTATGTAAAGTAGACTAGGTTATAATGTATAGTAGTGGGGTTGTTAGTGATATGTAGATTTTATATTATGTAAAGTAGGCTAGGTTATAATGTATAGTAGTGGGTTGTTAGTGATATGTTATATTATGTAAAGTAGACTAGGTTATAATGTATAGTAGTGGGTTGTTAATGATATGTAGATGTTATATTATGTAAAATAGATTGGATTATAATGTATAGTAGTGGATTGTTAGTGATATGTAGATGTTATATTATGTAAAGTAGACTAGGTTATAATGTATAGTAGTGGGTTGTTAATGATATGTAGATGTTATATTATGTAAAATAGACGAGGTTATAATGTATAGTAGTGGGTTGTTAGTGATATGTTATATTATGTAAAGTAGACTAGGTTATAATGTATAGTAGTGGGTTGTTAGTGATATGTTATATTATGTAAAGTAGGCTAGGTTATAATGTATAGTAGTGGGTTGTTAGTGATATGTTATATTATGTAAAGTAGACTAGGTTATAATGTATAGTAGTGGGGTTGTTAGTGATATGTAGATTTTATATTATGTAAAGTAGGCTAGGTTATAATGTATACTAGCAGTTTGTTAGTGATATGCAGATGAAAGTCTATACCTCAGATATAGCCTACATGTCATCGATGACCAGCCTAAACCTGTTCAGATCAGTTCACATAATGTTATAGTCCTACCAGTAGCAGGACAGAGAATCTACACTGTATATGCAAACATATGTGGACACCCCTTCAAATTAGTGGATTCTATTTCAGCCACACCTGTTGCTGACAGGTGTATAAAGTCGGACAGCCAGCCATGCAATCTCCATAAACAAACATTGGCAGTAGAATGACCTAACTGAAGATCTCAGTGCCTTTCAACGTGGCACCGTCATAGGATGCCACCTTTCCAACATGTCAGTTTGTCAAATATCTGCCCTGCTAGAGCTGCCCCGGTCAACTGTAAGTGCTATTATTGTGAAGTAGAAACATCTCGGAGCAACAACGGCTCAACAGTGAAGTGGTAGGCCACTCAAGCTCAGAGGACTGGCTCGTCAAGTGTGGAAGCACATAAAAATGATCTGTCCTCGGTTGCAACACTCACTACCGAGTTCCAAATTGCAATGTCAGCAAAATAACTGTTCATCGGGAGCTTCATGAAATGGATTTCCATGGCCAAGCAGCCGCACACAAGATCACCTTGCGCAATGCCAAGCATCGGCTTGAGTGGTGTAGAGCTCGCTGCCATTGGACTCTGGAGCAGTGGAATCTGGGTTTGGTGGATGCCAGGAAAACGCTTCCTGTCCGAATGCATTGTGCCAACTGTAAAGTTTGGTGGCGGAGGAAAATTGTCTTGGGCAGTTTGGGGAAGGCCCTTTCCAGTTTCAGCATGACAATATCCCCGTGCACAAAGCGAGGTCCATACAGTAATGGCTTGTCGAGATCGGTGTGGAAGAACTTGACTGGCCTGCACAGAGCCCTGACCTCAACTCCATTGAACACCTTTGGGATGAATTGGAATGCCGACTGCGAGCCAGGCCCAATCACCCAACATCAGTGCCCGACCTCCCTAATGCTCTTGTGGCTGAACGGAAGCAAGTCCCCGCAGCAATGTTCCAACATCTAGTGGAAAGTCTTCCCAGAAGAGTGGAGGCTGTTATAGCAGCAAAGGGGGGACCAACTCCATAGGAATGCCTATGATTTTGGAATGAGATGTTCGACTAGCAAGTGTCCACATACTTTTGGTCATGTAGTGTATATCACCTAATCTAAATCAAAAATCAAATGTTATTGGTCACAATGTCAGAGCGGCATAGACTAAAATACAGTAGAATAGTATAGAATACAGTATATACATATGAGATGAGTAATACATAGACTAAGATACAGTAGAATAGAATACAGTATATACATATGAGATGAGTAATGCATAGACTAAGATACAGTAGAATAGAATAGAGTATATACATATGAGATGAGTAATACATAGACTAAGATACAGTAGAATAGTATAGAGTATATACATATGAGATGAGTAATACATAGACTAAGATACAGTAGAATAGTATACAGTATATACATATGAGATGAGTAATGCATAGACTAAGATACAGTAGAATAGAATAGAGTATATACATATGAGATGAGTAATACATAGACTAAGATACAGTAGAATAGTATAGAATACAGTATATACATATGAGATGAGTAATACATAGACTAAGATACAGTAGAATAGATTACAGTATATACATATGAGATGAGTAATGCATAGACTAAGATACAGTAGAATAGAATAGAGTATATACATATGAGATGAGAATACATAGACTAAGATACAGTAGAATAGAATACAGTATATACATATGAGATGAGTAATGCATAGACTAAGATACAGTAGAATAGATTACAGTATATACATATGAGATGAGTAATGCATAGACTAAGATACAGTAGAATAGTATAGAATACAGTATATACATATGAGATGAGTAATGCATAGACTAAGATACAGTAGAATAGATTACTGTATATACATATGAGATGAGTAATGCATAGACTAAGATACAGTAGAATAGAATTTCCTTCAAATCAACACATTTATCTGTCTTCTAATGCAGTGGTGTAAAGTACTTCAGTAAAATACTTTAAAGTACTACTTCAGTAGTTTTTGTGGGTATCTGTCCTTTACTTTACTATTTATATTTTTGAACAACTTTTACTTTCACTTCACTACATTCATAAATAGAATGATGTACTTTTTACTCCGTACATTTTCCCTGACAGCCAAAGGTACTCATTACATTTTGAATGCTTAGCAGGACAGAAAATTGTCCAATTTGCACAATTATCAACAGAACATCGCTGGTCATCCCTAATGCCTCTGATCTGGAGGACTCACTAAACACAAATGCTTTGTTTTTAAATGGTGTCTGAGTGTTGGAGTGTGACCCTGGCTATCCATAAATTAAAATAACAAGAACATTGTGCAGTCTGGTTTTCTTAATATAATTAGTTTTCAATTATTACAACTTTACTTTTACTTTTGATATTTAATTATATTTAAAACCAAATACTTCTAGACTTTTCCTGAAGTAGTATTTTACTGGGTGACTTTCACTTTTACTTGAGTCATTTTCTATTAAGGAATCTTTACTTTTACTCCAGTTTGAGAACTGAGTTCTGTTTCCACCACTGTTCTAACGTTCCATATGAGACACAGTTTCAACAGACATTCTGGAACTGAGTTCTGTTTCCACCACTGTTCTAACGTTCCATATGAGACACAGTTTCAACAGACATTCTGGAACTGAGTTCTGTTTCCACCACTGTTCTAACGTTCCATATGAGACACAGTTTCAACAGACATTCTGGAACTGAGTTCTGTTTCCACCACTGTTCTAACGTTCCATATGAGACACAGTTTCAACAGACATTCTGGAACTGAGTTCTGTTTCCACCACTGTTCTAATGTTCCATATGAGACACAGTTTCAACAGACATTCTGGAACTGCGTCAGCTACAAAATTACTTTCCATTTCATATCAGGAAATAAAGTAACAATCACTGGGGGAATTAGTTTTGCATTGCCCGGCTCCCCGGGGGAGCAGAGTTTAAGCATTTTAGACCATTCCATTGGTCCTTAAAATATATGTCCACTCAGCTGTAGCACCGGGTCATGCAAAACAAACCTCCCACTGTCGCAGGGCACTGAGACACTGAGTTCTAAACCCAGACGCGTTTCTTCAAGACATCTCTCTTACATTATTTTTGATAAACATATAATTTACTCGAAACCAAGTTTAGCTGTGTTTTTTTTCTCCAAGATGTGAGTTACTGTAGGACTTTAATAATTGTAAGCAGTCCTACAAACCCATAAGGTTTTAATTTGAGAATGTTCATTTGTATGCCTCGAATATTAACTTATTTTAAAATATATGATGATTAGTTGAATCAGGTGTGTAAGTGCTGGTAAGAACAAAAGGATGGAGAAACCCTGAGATAAACATAAAACCATATCATTGAAAAGCTCCTCCACCATCTTTACCAGACGTGTTACTGATAACATGTCGGCCTACTGATTAGTTTACACTTTGAAAACTGCTGTCTGTCAGCAACTCAGCTCAAGTAGCAGTTCTACTAACTAGTAATATCTCATTACAGGTATTCATGCACGTACTCTGTCCATTATAATAGATTATTGTTCAGAAATACTTACTTTATTTTTCAATAATCTCCATATAGTCTTTTCTGCTCTGTCGTCTCAAAATGGATCCTGAACAAAAGAACAACTTTACTTTCAGTTTCAGCTCAGCCGCCTCCCCACCCTGATAATGAAGTGTTATATTGGTATCTTCCACTAGATGGCAGTAAACACCTGCTGTAACTAGAATTTACAACTGTGTGTTCTGTTTCATACAGGTAGTGTCCCAGAGCTGAAGTGCTGATCTAGGATCAGGTCCTCCTCTCCATGTAATCTGATTCATTATGACCTAGGATCAGGCCCCCCTCTCCATGTAATCTGATTCATTATGATCTAGGATCAGGCCCCCCTCTCCATGTAATCTGGTTCATTATGATCTAGGATCAGGTCCCCCTCTCCATGTAATCTGATTCATTATGATCTAGGATCAGGTCCCCCTCTCCATGTAATCTGATTCATTATGATCTAGGATCAGGTCCCCCCTCTCCATGTAATCTGATTCATTATGATCTAGGATCAGGTCCCCCCTCTCCATGTAATCTGATTCATTATGATCTTGGATCAGGTCCCCTCTCCATGTAATCTGATTCATTATGATCTAGGATCAGGTCCCCCCTCTCCATGTAATCTGATTCATTATGATCTAGGATCAGGTCTCCCTCTCCATGTAATCTGATTCATTATGATCTAGGTTCAGGTCCCTCTCTCCATGTAATCTGATTCATTATGATCTAGGATCAGGTCCCCCCTCTCCATGTAATCTGATTCATTATGATCTAGGATCAGGTCCCTCTCTCCATGTAATCTGATTCATTATGATCTAGGATCAGGTCCCCCTCTCCATGTAATCTGATTCATTATGATCTAGGATCAGGTCCCTCTCTCCATGTAATCTGATTCATTATGATCTAGGATCAGGTCCTCCTCTCTGTGTAATCTGATTCATTATTATCTAGGATCAGGTCCACCCCTCTCCATGTAATCTGATTCATTATGATCTAGGATCAGGTCCCCCCTCTCCATGTAATCTGATTCATTATGAACTAGGATCAGGTCCTCCTCTCCATGTAATCTGATTCATTATGATCTTGGATCAGGTCCTCTCCATGTAATCTGATTAATTATGATCTAGGATCAGGTCCCCCCTCTCCATGTAATCTGATTCATTATGATCTAGGATCAGGTCCCCCCTCTCCATGTAATCTGATTCATTATGATCTAGGATCAGGTCCCCCTATCCATGTAATCTGATTCATTATGATCTTGGATCAGGTCCTCTCCATGTAATCTGATTAATTATGATCTAGGATCAGGTCCCCCCTCTCCATGTAATCTGATTCATTATGGTCTAGGATCAGGTCCCCCCTCTCCATGTAATCTGATTCATTATGATCTAGGATCAGGTCCCCTCTCCATGTAATCTGATTCATTATGATCTAGGATCAGGTCCTCCTCTCCATGTAATCTGATTAATTATGATCTAGGATCAGGTCCTCTCATGTAATCTGATTCATTATGATCTTGGATCAGGTCCTTATGATCTAAAAGGCTAAACTGATCCACCTTTAAAGGAGCCTTTGGGGGATTTTTGAGACCAGGTCAACCTAATTTTTAACCCTGAGACTACAATGGTCTGTTGAAATGTAATGAACATAATAAACACATCCCCATCAACATCTGTCTATTTAAACTGGAGATGTCTGTTTTTTGCATGTGTTTTTTACATGGGCTGTATCTCAATCCAACTCATCCTCAGATATCTCCCATAATGTAAGCTGAGACTTGTAGGAACCCAATGGTGTTCTCCGTTCTGCTCTAGGAATTACAACAAACTAACAGGGTGTAAAGTGATATTAGGGACACACAGAACATCTTAAATTAAATTATATGAATGAAAAATGAATGAACAAATGAGTGAATGAAAACTTTATTATTGCATACATACAGTTGAAGTCGGAAGTGTACATACACCTGAGCCAAATATATTTAAACTCAGTTTTTCACAATTCCTGAAATTGAATCCTCATAAAAAAGTCCTTGTTTTAGGTCAGTTAGGATAACCACTTTATTTTAAAGAATGTGAAATGTCAGAATAATAGTAGAGAGAATGATTTATTTCAGCTTTCACTAAATAAGAACTGAATGACTCAGCAGCACTCAGACACTATTTACTGTATTCCACATGTTCCCTCTACTTTATTCTAGATTATTAACCTGAAAGACAGAAGAATGACTCAGCAGCACTCAGACACTAGTTTACTGTATTCCACATGTCCCCTCTACTTTATTCTAGATTATTAACCTGAAAGACAGAAGAATGACTCAGCAGCACTCAGACACTAGTTTACTGTATTCCACATGTCCCCTCTACTTTATTCTAGATTATTAACCTGAAAGACAGATGAATGACTCAGCAGCACTCAGACACTAGTTTACTGTATTCCACATGTTCCCTCTACTTTATTCTAGATTATTAACCTGAAATACTCACTTTACTTGGAAACTGCGTTGCAGTATAGAGATTAAACTAAGAGCTGCTCTGTCATCTCAAAATGGCCGTGTCCAGATACTTTCTTATTAATGTCAGTTTCAACTGCAGTCAAGGCGTCACCCCTTCATATATCAACAGTAACCAGAGGGTGGCGCTAACAGTCAGTTTCACGCGACAGCATTAAATCATGACATTGTGCCGCATCTTGCTTACATTTTTTTATAGTCCTTCTTCGAGACGTCTCTCTTACATTATTTTAGCTAAACTTATAATTTACCTGAAACCAGGTTAAGTTGTGTTTTTTTCTCTTCAAAATATAAATTACTGTAGGACTTTAATAATTGTTAACAGGTTTACCAAACCAAAAAGGTTTTAATTTGAGAAGGTTCAATTGTTTGCCTCAAATATTAAACTGTCTTCAAATATGTGATGATTAGTTGAATCAGGTGTGTAAGTGCTGGTAAGAACAAAAGGATGGAGAAACCCTGAGATAAACATTAAACCATATCATTGAAAAGCTCCTCCACCATCTTTACCAGACGTGTTACTGATAACATGTAGGTCTACTGATTATTGAAAACTGCTGCCTGTCAGCAACTCAGCTCAAGTAGCAGTTCTACTAACTAGTAATATCTCATTCCAGGTATTCATTCACTTACTCTGTCCAATAGAATAGATTATTGTTCAGAAATACTTACCTATTTGTCAGTCATCTCCATGTAGTGTTTTCTGCTCTGTTGTCTCACCATGGATCCTGTACAAAACAACAACTTGACTTTCTGTTTCAGCTCAGCCGCCTCCCGAGTGGTGCAGAGTCCCGCCTCCCGAGTGGTGCAGAGTCCCGCCTCCTGCGTCACTGCGGGACCTGGTTAGAATCCAGGCTGCATGATTGGGAGTCCCATAGGGTGGAGCACAATTGGCCCAGCGTCGTCAAGGTTTGGCCGGGGTAGGTCGTCAATGTTAATAAGAATTTGTTCTGACTTGCCGAGTTAAATACAAGTGAAATAAAAATAAATGACTATGCACTCTACGCTGCACACCGCATCAACGGGGATGTAGTGGAGGGTAAACCCATGTAAACGAGCTTACGCACCATTTTATTTGTAAAATAGCTCAACTCCAATTTGTATTCTGTTAATTATCGTTTGCTCACTTATCATGCGTTCCCAACGTTACGCCTAAATTCCATCGTGGAAACCGGGCCCAGGTTGTTGAGCATGATAAAGAATCATATCTCAGGGTTACTCTGTCTATTGAATGTCTGACTACGACCTAACTTTATAATAGTTATATGTAGCCAAGACTTACCAGTCTGTCCGTCTGTCCTTCAAATCAACACATTTATCCTGCTTCTAATGTTGCAGAGAAATGTGCGCTACAGTTTCAACAGCTGGTTTATAAAGGCGTAGACCACAACCTTACTTTCACTTTATATAACAGTAACCAGAGAAATGTGCGCTACGGTTTCAACAGCTGGTTTATATAGGCGTAGACCACAACCTTACTTTCACTTTATATAACAGTAACCAGAGAAATGTGCGCTACGGTTTCAACAGCTGGTTTATATAGGCGTAGACCACAACCTTACTTTCACTTTATATAACAGTAACCAGAGAAATGTGCGCTACGGTTTCAACAGCTGGTTTATATAGGCGTAGACCACAACCTTACTTTCACTTTCATATGAGGAAATCACGTCCCTCCTGACGTCACTGGTGTACGGTAAAATAATGACAACAGAACCCTGTGAGATCTACTAACTAGTAATGATATGTCATTCCAGGTATTTATTTCTCTAACTCTGTCCTTTATTGTTCACAAATACTTTATTTGTACTTCTCTCCATATAGTGTATTCTGCTCTGTCATCTCACCATGGATCCTGCACTCAGCCGTCTCCCCACCCTGATAATATAGTGTTTTCTGCTCTGTCATCTCACCATGGATCCTGCACTCAGCCGTCTCCCCACCCTGATAATAAAGTGTTTTATTAGTATCTTCCACTAGATGGCAGTAAACATCTGCTGTAACTAGACTTTACAACAGCATTCCTTATTCATATAGGCAGTGTCTCAGATGAGGAGTGCTAATCTAGGATCAGGTATCCCCTGTCCATGTAATCTGATTCATTATGATCTAGGATTGGCAGGTAGCCTAGTTGTTAGAGTATTGGGCCAGTAACTAAAAAGTTTCTAGATCAAATCCCTGAGCTGACAAGGTAAAGATCTATTGTTCTGAACAAGACAGTTAACGCACTGTTCCTAGGCCATGTCAATGTAAATAAGAATTTGTTCTTAAAACTTCTTACGGCAAGTCGACAACATCCGGTGAAATTGGAGGGTGCGCAATTCAAATAAATAATCATAAAAATGATGTATATTAAACATTTAGGTAGA
The DNA here is from genome assembly GCF_034236695.1 of Oncorhynchus nerka. NCBI lineage: Eukaryota > Metazoa > Chordata > Actinopteri > Salmoniformes > Salmonidae > Oncorhynchus > Oncorhynchus nerka. The sequence goes on along the minus strand of NC_088421.1, from coordinate 51,619,383 downwards.
TAGGTGTGATATAGGTTAAATTCTTGTTAATCTAACTGCATTGTCCGATGTACAATAGGCTTTACAGGGAAAGTCTGCCATGCGATTGATTGAGGACGGCGCCGCACATCAAAATATTTTTCAACCAGCACAGGTTTCATAAATTCACAAATAGCGATTAATTATTCACTTCCTTTTTGAAAAATCTTCCTCTGATTTGCAATCCTAAGAGTCACAGGTACAACATGTAGTGTCGTTTTCTTAGATAAAATCCTTCTTTATATCCCAAAAGTCAGTTTAGTTGGCGCCATTGATTTCAGTAATCCACTCCTTCAAAATGCAGACAAAGGAGTCCAAAAAGCTACCGCTAAACTTTGTTAAAACAAGTCAAACTACATTTCTATTTAATCCTCAGGTACCTAAAATGTAATTAAACTCTAATATTTAATACGGAAAGAAGTATGTTCAATAGGAAAGCGATTTTAGCGTCCTCTTCTTCATGCTCGCACAGATTGATTTACAACTCTGTGTTCCTGTATCAAAACTCAGAATTCTTCCTTGTTTTGGAAGAAATAAGTCTGAAACCTTGAAGAAAGACTGTTGACATCTAGTGGAAGTCATCGGAATTGCAATCTCGGGAACTCGATTTAAATATGTCACTATACTTTCTATTGTAATGCCTGGACCAGAGACCTTACAGGTTGAAGATCTGAGAGACCTGCCCCTATAATGCCTGGACCAGAGACCTTACAGGTTGAAGATCTGACAGACCTGCCCCTGTAATGCCTGGACGAGAGACCTTACAGGTTGAATATCTGAGAGAGAAACCCGCCCCAGTAATGTCTGGACCAGAGACCTTACAGGTTGAAGATCTGAGAGAGAGCCCTGCCCTGTAATGCCTGGACCAGAGACCTTACAGGTTGAAAATCTGAGAGACCTGCCCCTAATAATGCCTTACAGGTTGAAGATCAGAGAGAGCCCTGCCCCTATAATGCCTTACAGGTTGAAAATCAGAGAGAGAGCCCTGCCCCTAATAATGCCTTACAGGTTGAAGATCAGAGAGAGAGCCCTGCCCCTATAATGCCTTACAGGTTGAAGATCAGAGAAGAGCCCTGCCCCTATAATGCCTTACAGGTTGAAGATACTTGGAATGACAAAGGAGAGTTTATCTTTCAGGGGGCCGCTACTTGGAATGACAAAGGAGAGTTTATCTTTCAGGGGACGTTGTCAGGGCTTCTCATACGATGGACTTGTTTAAAAGTATCTCTGCATCCCACCAGAATGCTGATGATAGAAGACCTCCTGTGTGGCTTCAGTTTCTTAAAGCCCTGGCAGTCCTCAACATTCCCCTCTCAGGTACCAAACTATAAGCTTCACCAACAGATTGAGGAGGATAGAAGACCTCCTGGGTTGAGTCAGTGTCTTAAAGCCCTGCAGTCCTCAACATTCCCCTCTCAGGTACCAAACTATAAGCTTCACCAACAGATTGTTGAGGATAGAAGACCTCCTGGGTGGAGTCAGTGTCTTAAAGCCCTGCAGTCCTCAACATTCCCCTCTCAGGTACCAAACTATAAGCTTCACCAACAGATTTTTGAGGATAGAAGACCTCCTGGGTGGAGTCAGTTTCTTAAAGCCCTGGCAGTCCTCAACATTTCCCTCTCAGGTACCAAACTATAAGCTTCACCAACAAATTGTTGATGGTAGAAGACCTCCTGGGTGGAGTCAGTGTCTTAAAGCCCTGCAGTCCTCAACATTCCCCTCTCAGGTACCAAACTATAAGCTTCACCACCAGATTGTTGAGGACAGAAGACCTCCTGGGTGGAGTCAGTGTCTTAAAGCCCTGCAGTCCTCACCATTCCCCTCTCAGGTACCAAACTATAAGCTTCACCAACAAATTGTTGATGGTAGAAGACCTCCTGGGTGGAGTCAGTGTCTTAAAGCCCTGCAGTCCTCAACATTCCCCTCTCAGGTACCAAACTATAAGCTTCACCACCAGATTGTTGAGGATAGAAGACCTCCTGGGTGGAGTCAGTGTCTTAAAGCCCTGGCAGTCCTCAACATTCCACTCTCAGGTACCAAACTATAAACTTCACCAACAGATTCAAACTTTAAAACAAAACCCTTCAAAGAGCTACAGTTCTTAAAGAGGTTCTTGGAACCCCTCCCCCTTTTGAGATGGTTAATGATAACTAATTTATGGATGAGTCTTCACCCCTGAACCCCTCCCCCTTTTGAAAGGGCTAATGATAACTAATTTATGGATGAGTCCTCACCCCTGAACCCTCCCCCTTTTGAAAGGGCTAATGATAACTAATTTATAGATGAGTCCTCACCCCTGAACCCCTCCAGACCTTTTCCTAATCTCTCAGGGTGGTTAGACTTTAAGGGCTGGTCTACTCCTAGCTCATTAAGTTCAATACATTTTTTTATTTTTTATTATACATTTGAACATTTGTGACATTCTTTAAACATTTGACGTGAGCATACACCTTGATTACACCACTATTGTGTCTTGTCGTGGAAATTTCCTCTATTTACCAAATCACACACACAAGTCTGAGTTAGTTATCACAAAGTCCTTTTTTAATTATATGAGCTCTATCACAAAGGTCTCTTATTAAGGGCTGGCCTACTCCTTATACCCAGAGGTCTCTTATTAAGGGCTGGCCTACTCCTTATACCCAGAGGTCTCTTTTAAGGGCTGGCCTACTCCTTATACCCAGAGGTCTCTTATTAAGGGCAGAGGTCTCTTATTAAGGGCTGGCCTACTCCTTATACCCAGAGGTCTCTTTATAAGGGCTGGCCTACTCCTTATACCCAGAGGTCTCTTATTAAGGGCTGGCCTACTCCTTATACCCAGAGGTCTCTTATTAAGGGTAAAGCCTACTCCTTATACCCAGAGGTCTCTTATTAAGGGCTGGCCTACTCCTTATACCCAGAGGTCTCTTATTAAGGGCTGGCCTACTCCTTATACCCAGAGGTCTCTTATTAAGGGCTGGCCTACTCCTTATACCCAGAGGTCTCTTATTAAGGGCTGGCCTACTCCTTATACCCAGAGGTCTCTTATTAAGGGCTGGCCTACTCCTTATACCCAGAGGTCTCTTATTAAGGGTAAAGCCTACTCCTTATACCCAGAGGTCTCTTATTTATACTCCTTATATCCAGAGGTCTCTTATTAAGGGTGGCCTACTCCTTATACCCAGAGGTCTCTTATTAAGGGCTGGCCTACTCCTTATACCCAGAGGTCTCTTATTAAGGGTAAAGCCTACTCCTTATACCCAGAGGTCTCTTATTAAGGGCTGGCCTACAGAGGTCCTTATACCCAGAGGTCTCTTATTAAGGGCTGGCCTACTCCTTATACCCAGAGGTCTCTTATTAAGGGCTGGCCTACTCCTTATACCCAGAGGTCTCTTTATAAGGGCTGGCCTACTCCTTATACCCAGAGGTCTCCAGATTAAGGGTCTAAAGCCTACTCTTATACCCAGAGGTCTCTTATTAAGGGCTGGCCTACTCCTTATACCCAGAGGTCTCTTATTAAGGGTAAAGCCTACTCCTTATACCCAGAGGTCTCTTATTAAGGGCTGGCCTACTCCTTATACCCAGAGGTCTCTTATTAAGGGCTGGCCTACTGGCCCTTATACCCAGAGGTCTCTTATTAAGGGCTGGCCTACTCCTTATACCCAGAGGTCTCTTTATAAGGGCTGGCCTACTCCTTATACCCAGAGGTCTCTTATTAAGGGCTGGCCTACTCCTTATACCCAGAGGTCTCTTATTAAGGGTAAAGCCTACTCCTTATACCCAGAGGTCTCTTTTTAAGGGCTGGCCTACTCCTTATACCCAGAGGTCTCTTATTAAGGGCTGGCCTACTCCTTATACCCAGAGGTCTCTTATTAAGGGCTGGCCTACTCCTTATACCCAGAGGTCTCTTTATAAGGGCTGGCCTACTCCTTATACCCAGAGGTCTCTTATTAAGGGCTGGCCTACTCCTTATACCCAGAGGTCTCTTATTAAGGGTAAAGCCTTATACCCAGAGGTCCTTATACCCAGAGGTCTCTTTTAAGGGCTGGCCTACTCCTTATACCCAGAGGTCTCTTATTAGGGCTGGCCTACTCCTTATACCCAGAGGTCTCTTATTAAGGGTAAAGCCTACTCCTTAAACCCAGAGGTCTCTTTTTAAGGGCTGGCCTACTCCTTATACCCAGAGGTCTCTTTTAAGGGCTGGCCTACTCCTTATACCCAGAGGTCTCTTTTTTATGTATACCCATGGTTCTTTAGTTATAACCCTTTACCCAGAGGTCTCTATAACTATATCCACATATCTATAAGGGCTGTAGGTCTCTTATAACCCTTTACTGAATCTATAACTATATCCCAGGTCTCTTATTAAGGGTGTAGTTATAAGGTCTCTTTTACTGAATCTATAACTATATACACTTATCTATACCCAGAGGTCTCTTATAACCCTTTACTGAATCTATAACTATACCCACATATCTATGGGTCTAGTTATAACCCTCTACTACCCAGAATCTGTAACTATATCCACATATCTATGGGTGTAGTTATAACCCTTTACTGAATCTATAACTTATACCCACAGGTCTCTTTATAAGGGTGTAGTTATAAGGTCCCTTTACTGAATCTATAACTATATCCACATCTCTATTGGGTGTAGTTATAACTCCTTTACTGAGGTCTCTTATAACTATATACACATATCTGTTATAAGGGTGGTAGTTATAACCCAGAGGTCTCTTACTGAATCTATAACTATATCCATGTATATCTATGGTTGTAGTTATAACCCTTTACTGAATCCATAACTATATACACATATCTATGGGTGTAGTTATAACCCTTTACTGAATCTATAACTATATCCACATATCTATGGGTGTAGTTATAACCCTTTACTGAATCTATAACTATATCCACATATCTATGGGTGTAGTTATAACCCTTTACTGAATCTATAACTATATCCACATATCTATGGGTGTAGTTATAACCCTTTACTGAATCTATAACTATATACACATATCTATGGGTGTAGTTATAACCCTTTACTGAATATATAACTATATCCACATATCTATGGGTGTAGTTATAACCCTTCACTGAATCTATAACTATATCCACATCTCTATGGGTGTTGTGAACTGTAAAGTATTTCCACATCCTCTCCTTTAAAATCCTGTTAAAGTCCTGTTAAAGCCGTTCTGTTAAAGTCCTGTTAAAGCTGTTCTGAGTCCTGTTCAACCACTGAAGATTTCAACTCTAAGCCAGTATCAAAATGTCCGATGCTTCTTCATGAGTTTCTGAAAAGTATTATTAAAAATCAGTATTTGGGTTCCTCCTTCCGCCAAGATCAGTCCGCACTTTCTTGGGTGCTCCTCCTTCCTCCAAGATAGAGACAAAGGCCAGGGTCACCTCTGCACCACTTTCTTGGGCTCCTCCTTCCTCCAAGATAGAGACAAAGTCCAGGGTCACCTCTGCCCCACTCTTAAAAAATAAGACCCGTACAAATGCTATTTTAGAGAAAATGTCTATAACCGTTAGCATGTAGCGATTACCATCATTTTTATCTGCAAGGGCCTGCATGACACATAGATCGGCCTGAAACTGGGACAAGGGGTGAGTAGAAAAAACTATATTTCCAGGAAATTGTTGTCGCACAGGTTGATGCAGAGTGTGCGCATCCTGCTCTGCTAGCCAATCATTCACTAGAGCAGCACCTAACCTGCTACCTGTTTCTTCAGCTATGGCTATTATTAAATAACCTGGGTTAGAGGGGGTATAGTTAAAGACCCTGGGTTAGATGGGGTATAGTTAAATACCCTGGGTTAGAGGGGGTATAGTTAAAGACCCTGGGTTAGAGGGGGTATAGTTAAACTGGGGTATAGTTAAAGACCATGGGTTAGAGGGGGTATAGTTAAAGACCCTGGGTTAGATGGGGTATAGTTAAAGACCCTGGGTTGGTATAGTTAAAGACCATGGGAGGGGGTATAGTTAAAGACCCTGGGTTAGATGGGGTATAGTTAAAGACCATGGGTTAGAGGGGGTATAGTTAAAGACCCTGGGTTAGAGGGGGTATAGTTAAAGACCCTGGGTTAGATGGGGTATAGTTAAAGACCATGGGTTAGAGGGGTATAGTTAAAGACCCTGGGTTATGGGGTATAGTTAAAGACCCTGGGTTAGATGGGGTATAGTTAAAGACCCTGGGTTAGATGGGGTATAGTTAAAGACCCTGGGTTAGAGGGGTATAGTTAAAAGCCCTGGGTTAAAGAGTTAAAGACACTGGGTTAGAGGGGTATAGTTAAAGACCCTGGGTTAGAGGGGTATAGTTAAAGACCTGGGTTAGGGGTTAGTTAAAGACCCTGGGTTATAGTTAAAGACCCTGGGTTAGAGGGGGTATAGTTAAAGACCTGGGTTAGATGGGGTATAGTTAAAGACCCTGGGTTAGATGGGGTATAGTTAAAGACCCTGGGTTAGAGGGGGTATAGTTAAAGACCCTGGGTTAGAGGGGTATAGTTAAAGACCCTGGGTTAGAGGGGGTATAGTTAAAGACCCTGGGTTAGAGGGGGTATAGTTAAAGACCCTGGGTTAGATGGGGTATAGTTAAAGACCCTGGGTTAGATGGGGTATAGTTAAAGACCCTGGGTTAGATGGGGTATAGTTAAAGACCCTGGGTTAGATGGGGTATAGTTAAATACCCTGCGTTAGAGGGGTATAGTTAAAGACCCTGGGTTAGAGGGGGTATAGTTAAAGACCCTGGGTTAGAGGGGGTATAGTTAAAGGCCCTGTGTTAGAGGGGTATAGTTAAAGAACCTGGGTTAGAGGGGTATAGTTAAAGACCCTGGGTTAGAGGGGGTATAGTTAAAGACCCTGGGTTAGAGGGGTATAGTTAAAGAGTTAGAAAGACCCTGGGTTAGAGGGGGTATAGTTAAAGACCCTGGGTTAGAGGGGGTATAGTTAAAGACCCTGGGTTTAAAGAGGGGTATAGTTAAAGACCCTGGGTTAGATGGGGGTATAGTTAAAGACCCTGGGTTAGAGGGGGTATAGTTAAAGACCCTGGTTAGTTAGGGGTATAGTTAAAGACCCTGGGTTAGAGGGGGTATAGTTAAAGACCCTGGGTTAGAGGGGTATAGTTAAAGACCCTGGGTTAGAGGGGGTATAGTTAAAGACCCTGGGTTAGAGGGGGTATAGTTAAAGAGTTCCTGGGTTAGAGGGGGTATAGTTAAAGACCCTGGGTTTAGATGGGGTATAGTTAAAGACCCTAGAGGGGGTATAGTTAGTTAGAGGGGGTATAGTTAAAGACCCTGGGTTAGATGGGGTATAGTTAAAGACCCTGGGTTAGAGGGGGTATAGTTAAAGACCCTGGGTTAGAGGGGTATAGTTAAAGATGGGTTTTAGAGGGGGTATAGTTAAAGACCCTGGGTTAGAGGGGTATAGTTAAAGACCCTGGGTTAGAGGGGGTATAGTTAAAGACCCTGGGTTAGAGGGGTATAGTTAAAGACCCTGGGTTAGAGGGGGTATAGTTAAAGACCCTGGGTTAGAGGGGGTATAGTTAAAGACCCTGGGTTAGAGGGGGTATAGTTAAAGACCATGGGTTAGAGGGGGTATAGTTAAAGACCCTGGGTTAGAGGGGTATAGTTAAAGACCCTGGGTTAGAGGGGGTATAGTTAAAGATCCTGGGTTAGAGGGGTATAGTTAAAGACCCTGGGTTATAGAGGGGGTATAGTTAAAGACCCTGGGTTAGAGGGGGTATAGTTAAAGACCCTGGGTTAGATGGGGTATAGTTAAAGACCCTGGGTTAGATGGGGTATAGTTAAAGACCCTGGGTTAGAGGGGGTATAGTTAAAGACCCTGGGTTAAAGACCCTGGGTTAGAGGGGGTATAGTTAAAGACCCTGGGTTAGAGGGGGTATAGTTAAAGACCCTGGGTTAGAGGGGGTATAGTTAAAGACCCTGGGTTAGAGGGGGTATAGTTAAAGACCCTGGGTTAGAGGGGGTATAGTTAAAGACCCTGGGTTAGATGGGGTATAGTTAAAGACCCTGGGTTAGAGGGGGTATAGTTAAAGACCCTGGGTTAGTTAAAAGACCCTGGGTTAGGGGGTATAGTTAAAGACCCTGGGTTAGAGGGGGTATAGTTAAAGACCCTGGGTTAGAGGGGTATAGTTAAAGACCCTGGGTTAGAGGGGGTATAGTTAAAGACCCTGGGTTAGAGTACACCTTAGCCAAATACATTTGAACTCAGTTTTTTTTATAATTCCTAACATTTAATCCTAGTAACAAATTCCCTGTCTTAGGTCACTTAGGATCACCACTTTATTGTAAGAATGTGAAATGTCAGAATAATAGTAGAGAGAATGATTTATTCAGATATTATTTCTTTCATCACATTCCCAATGGGTCAGAAGTTTACATACACTTAATTAGTATTTGGTAGCATTGCCTTTACACTGTTTAACTTGGGTCAAACGTTTCAGGTAGCCTTCCACAAGCTTCCCACAATAAGTTGGGTGAATTTTGGCCCATTCCACACGCTTTTCAGTTCTGCACACAATTTTCTATAGGATTGAGGTCAGGGCTTTGTGATGGCAACTCCAATACCTTGACTTTGTTGTCCTTAAGCCATTTTCCATCAACTTTGGAAGTATGCTTGGGGTCATTGTCCATTTGGAAGACCCATTTGTATAGTTAAAGACCAAGCTTTAAGTTCCTGACTGAATTCTTGAGATGTTGCTTCAATATATCCACAAAATTTCCATTATCATGATGCAATCTATTTTGTGAAGTGCACCAGTCCCTCCTGCAGCAAAGTACCCCACAGCATGATGCTGCCACTCCCGTGCTTCATGGTTGGGATGGTGTTCTTAGCTTAAAGCTTCCCACTTTTTCATCCAAACATAACGATGGTCGTTATGGCCAAACAGTTCTATTTTTGTTTCATCAGGCCAGAGGACATATCTCCAAAAAGTACGATCTTTGTCCCCATGTGCAGGGGGTTGCAAACCGTAGTCTGGCTTTTTTATGGAGGTTTTGGAGCAGTAGCTTTTTCCTTGCTGAGAGGCCTTTCAGGTTATGTCGATATAGGACTAATTTTACTGTGGATATAGATACTTTTGTACCGGTTTCCTCCAGAATCTTCACAAGGTCCTTTGCTGTTGTTCTGGGATTGATTTGCACTTTTAAAGCAACAAAGTTAAAGACCCGTTCATCTCTAGGAGGCAGAAAGTGTCTCCTTCCTGAGCGGTATGACGGCTGCATGGTCCCATGGTGTTTATACTTCCGTACTATTGCTTGAACAGATGAACTTGGTATCTTCAGGTGTTTGGAAATTGTTCCCAAGGATGAACCAGACTGGTGGAGGTCTCCATTTTTTTTCTGAGGTCTTGGCTGATTTCTATTGATTTTCCCATGATGTCAAGCAAAGAGGCACTGAGTTTGAAGGTAGGCCTTGAAATACATCCACAGGTACACCTCCAATTGACTCAAATGATGTCATCTAGCATATCAGAAGCTTCTAAAGCCATGACATAATTTTCTGGAATTTTCCAAGCTGTTTAAAGGCACAGTCAACTTAGTGTATGTAAACTTCTGACCCACTGGAATTGTCATACAGTGAATTATAAGTGAAATAATCTGTCAGTAAACAATTGTTGGAAAAATTAAGTGTTTCATGCACAAAGTAAATGTCCTAACTGACTTGCCAAATCTATAGTTTGGTAACAAGAAATTTGTGGAGTGGGTTGAAAAACAAGTTTTAATGACTCCAACCTAAGTGTATGTAAACTTCAGATTCCAACTGTACATTCTGTTACCATGGAAAAAACAAAAATACAATGGCTACATCAAAGAGATACATTTGTTACCATGGAAATAAAGAAAACTATGGCTACATCGAGAGATACATTCTGTTACCATGGAAATAAACAGGAAGTAAATACATGATATATTCCAGTCATTCATCATAAGCTCTTATCCAGCACAACTCACAGTAGTTAGTGATACATTTTAGTACTTGTCCCCTGTGGGAGTCAAACCCACAACCCTGATGTTGCTAACCCCTTGCTCTACCAACTGAGCCACAGGGGAATAGAGACAGTGATGAGGAATACTAATTATCAGTAGAAAGATGTCTTACCTGCACCACACACACACCAATGACAGTGTGGTTGTTAAAGCAGGGCACTACACTGCTCCAGGGCCTGTGGTCGACACTGTGCTCCAAGTATAAGTGGGATGTATGAGAGATAAATATGTTGGCATCTCATCCCCTTCAGACCACTAATGAAACTCAGACACAACTTCCCAGTAAAGGGTTTAACATACAGATGTAGCATAGCATCCCCTTCAGACCCTTAGTGTTCCATTACATCAGTGTTCCATTACATCAGTGTTCCATTACATCAGTGTTCCATTACATCAGTAAATGACTGGTAAAGTCAAGGTAACACACCCAAGTGCTCCTGAGTGGTGCAGCGGTCTAAGGCACAGCATCTCAGAGTTAGAGGTGTCACTACAGACCCTGGTTCGTTCCCAGGCTGTATCTCAACAGAAACAATAACGATCGGGAAAGGCAACACAATTGGCCCAGCATCGTCTGGGTTCGGGAGGGTTTGGCCCAGCATCATCTGGGTTAGGGAGGGTTTGGCCCAGCATCATCTGGGTTAGAGGAGGGTTGGGCCTGGGGAAGGAAGTCATTGCAAAATAAGAATTTGTTCTTAACTGACTTGTCTAGTTAAATAAAGGTTAAATAAACACAAAAGAATAGATTGAATCATCATGTTGTGTTTGACACAGGGACACTGAGGGGTATTAGTCATACCCTGGATAGAGGGTTAACACACTAGAGAGGATATTCATAGTTAAACACCCTGGTTAGAGGGGTATAGTTAACACACTAGAGAGATATTCATACCAAACACCCTGGATAGAGAGGTTAACACACTAGAGAGATATTATACCAAACACCCTGGATAGAGAGGTTTACACACTAGAGAGATATTCATACCAAACACCCTGGATAGAGAGGTTAACACACTAGAGAGATATTCATACCAAACACCCTGGATAGAGAGGTTTAAACACACTAGAGAGTTATTCATACCAAACACCCTGGATAGAGAGGTTAGTTACACACTAGAGAGATATTCATACCAAACACCCTGGATAGAGAGGTTAACACACTAGAGAGATATTCTACATTGTTGCTCCAGTGTGTCATACTGAACATGACCCTGATTAGAGTGAAACATCATGTTGTGTTTGACACAGAGACACTGAGTCGCCATCATAAAATATGAATCCCTGGATAGATGGGCTCAGTGAATGTGGAGGTGAATGTGATCAGGTGGGTCAGTATGTCAGAGGAGGCTCTATAGAAGGACAGAGTGCCGGCTGGCCAGTCCAGATACACTCCTACTCTGTGGGGGCTGGAGGAGGGGACGTCTATGGTAGTGGGATTATTATTGTGCCAGGCAATGTAACTGTTGTCAGAGCAGTTCAGACTCCAGGACTTGTCATTCCATCCAAGATAACAGTCCTTAACCCCTCCTCTCCTGCTGATTCCTTTATATGTCACTCCTATATCAGCCCTTCTCCCACTCCACTCTACCTCCCAGTAACAGCGCCCAGTCAGACCCTCTCTACACAGCACCTGTTCACAGTCCTCAAATCTCTCTGGGTGATCAGGATACGGCTGCTCCTCTCTCCTACATGTCACCTTTCTGTTCCCCTCAGACAGAGAGGAGTCTGTTTACTGTGTTTAGGTCCAGTGTGAGATCACAGACATCTGATGGATGAAACCAGACACAATATTAGAAATCATCATCATTTCACATTAGAATGTTAACTCACTTTTCACTAATTCATTTAATGTAGATGTTTCTAGGTATCAAAAGGAGAAGTTAAGGTAACTTGAGACTTGTTGAATGATTATATGTTATACTGTATGGTAATATAAAACACACTTATTCCCATTAATTACACACACACACACACACACACACACACACACACACACACACACACACACACACACACACACACAGTCAAAGCAACTCTTTGGTGTCCCTGATTTCTGCTTCTGTAGAACTACAGCTGATATTTAATATGACCAAGTAAGTAATGATGGTGGTCTTTGACTTTGACTTAACTTGAATTAAGACTTATTCTTAGTAACATTCAGTCAACACTCACATTTTCTAAGCCCAGGTTTCATTGTGTTCTCTCCACCATGTTCCACACTGTAGCGGTAAGCAAAAGAACAGACAGTCATTGAGTGATACACCTGAACACACACACACACACACACACACACACACACACACACACACACACACACACACACACACACACACACACACACACAGTCATCATATAACTTTATCCAAGTGGTGGTCAGAATGTTTGTCTTAACTAGCCTGATAAGTCAAACATGTCAGATATGAACATTGACATAAACCCTCTACATACTTGAGTTTCTCCAGTCTGCAGTGTGGATCCTCCAGTCCAGCAGAGAGCAGTCTGACTCCTGAGTCTCCTGGGTGATTGTAGCTCAGGTCCAGCTCTCTCAGGTGTGAGGGGTTTGACCTCAGAGCTGAGACCAGAGAAGCACAGCCTTCCTCTGTGACTAGACAGCGTGACAGCCTGCAAAGAGTCAAATCATATTAAAATCACACTGATATTCTTTGGTGGTGAAAATTGTGGCAGTATAAATTTTTTTGAAAATGGAGAGGCAGTACATTTGTTTCTAAATGTGCAGGTACATCAGTGTCCTGAAACCTGCCATATCTATTCATAAATGAATGTATCATTATTAGAAATAACAAATTATCAAAGTATTGCCTGCAGATAGAAAAATGTTTAGTACAAATATTATAGTAGACTGACCAGACCAGTTTAAAAGCAGTATCAGTCAAAAGACAGACAGTGAGGAATCAGATTTAGATTGTATTGAGTATTCAGTCCACACCATATCTATTTAGACAGTGAGGTTTCAGATTTAGATTGTATTGAGTATACAGTCCACACCATATCTATTTAGACAGTGAGGAATCAGATTTAGATTGTATTGAGTATACAGTCCACACCATATCTATTTAGACAGTGAGGAATCAGATTTAGATTGTATTGAGTATACAGTCCACACCATATTGTAAGTAACTTTCTATCTAAGTGATAACATGTTTCTAAACAATAATACATGAATCCTGAATGTCTTTTGATTCAGAAAGATAATATAATATTGAGTGAGAGAGTTACAGAGACTACAACAAAACATGCTAACCTCTCACCATTACCAATAACAGAGGCTACAACAAAACATGCTAACCTCTAACCATTACCAATAACAGAGGCTACAACAAAACATGCTAACCTCTCACCATTACCAATAACAGAGGCTACAACAAAACATGCTAACCTCTCACCATTACCAATAACAGAGGCTACAACAAAACATGCTAACCTCTCACCATTACCAATAACAGATGTTTGCTACAACAAAACATGTCTAACCTCTAAACCATTACCAATAACAGAGGCTACAACAAAACATGCAGGTAACCTCTCACCATTACCAATAACAGAGACTACAACAAAACATGCTAACCTCTCACCATTACCAATTTTTTTAACAGAGACTACAAAAAACATGTCCTAACCTCCATATCTATTATAAATAATCATTATTAGAAATAACAAATTACAATTGCCATAGAAACATAGTACTAATAGTCTCAGACCAGTTTACCAATCAACAGACAGACAAGGAATCAGAAATTGTATTGAGTAACAGTCCACACCCATTTACCAATAACAGAGACAACAACAAAATTAATGCTAACCTCTCATTCATTACCAAGTAACAGAGACTACAACAAAACATGCTAACCTCTCACCATTACCAATAACAGAGGCTACAACAAAACATTCTAAACCTCTCACCATTACCAATAACAGAGACTACAACAAAACATGCTAACCTCTCACCATTACCAATAACAGAGGCTACAACAAAACATGCTAACCTCTCACCATTACCAATAACAGAGGCTACAACAAAACATACTAACCTCTCACCATTACCAATAACAGAGACTACAACAAAACATGCTAACCTCTCACCATTACCAATAACAGAGGCTACAACAAAACATGCTAACCTCTCACCATTACCAATAACAGAGACTACAACAAAACATGCTAACCTCTCACCATTACCCTCAAATAAAAGGTGACATTCTGTACTGTCATCTAATATGAAACATTATATCTCAAATCCAAAATGCTGGAGCAAAGCACCACATTTAAAACTGTAAGCTTCACTGTCCAAACACATATGGTATGGACTATGTGTGTCTGGTAAACACATGTGGATCTGGTGAACAGTTATCACTTGTTGACCAACTACAGGAATACTGACCTCAGAGTCTCCAGTTTACAGTGGGGATTCCCCAGTCCAGCAGAGAGCAGCTTCACTCCTGAATCCTTCAGGTCATTGTTACTCAGATCCAGCTCTCTCAGGTGTGAGGGGTTTGACTCCAGAGCTGAGACCAGAGAAGCACAGCCTTCCTCTGTGACTCCACAGCCTGACAGCCTGACAAAGAGATCATCATGACTTCACAAACACACTGTTAATTTAACACCAGTAGTGTAGAAGGACAATGGCAGATGCATTTGGTGAATTATCCAAAACAACATATAGATTCATCTTCCATCTGCTAGAATTGTGTGGTCATTTTGTTATAATAATGTGAAAATCAATGCATTTATTCAATATGTTTTTCAATATAAAATTATATAATATTATAATACATACTAAACTGAATATTTCTTCCTGATGATTAGTTCTGATATGTCATTTTATTTACTCACAGAACAGACTTTCCTGATCTCAGGTAGCTTTGGATCTCCTCCACTAGAGAATGGTCATTCAGTTCATTCAGACAGTGGAACAGATTGATGGTCACCAGTTCATTCTGGAGATTGGATTCTCCCTGATCTTCTCCTTGATGTACTTGACTGTTTCTTCATGGCTCTGTGAGCTGCTTCTTGTCTTTGTCAGTAGACCTGTAAGTGCTTCTGATTGGACTCCAGTGAGAGGCCCAGAAGGAAGCGGAGGAAAAGGTCCAGGTTTCCGTCTCACTTTGTAAGGCTTTATCCACAGCACTCTTGTAGAAAGTAACTTCAGGCTTGTCGTTTGTTTGCAGTTCATCCATTAGATTCTCATTGTTGTTGATGAATGAGAGGAACACATATACAGCAGCCAGAAACTCCTGAATGCTCAGATGAACAAAGCAGTACACCTTGTCCTGGTACAGCCCACATTCCTCTTTAAAGAGCTGTGTGCACAATCCTGAGTACACTGAGGCTTCATTGACACCAATGCCAGCCTCTTTCAGGTCTCCTTCATAGAAAATCAGATTTCCCTTCACAAGCTGTTGAAAAGCCAGTTTTCCCAGTGACAGAATGCTCTCTTTATCCCAGTGTGGACCTGTCCCTTCTTTCCCAAGATACTTTTCATTCTTCTGTTTGGTATGAAACTCCACAAGGTGTGTGTACATCTCAGTCAGAGTCTTGGGCATCTCTTCTCTCTTATGTTTCAGCATGTGTTCAAGGACTGTTGCAGAAATCCAACAGAAGACTGGAATGTGGCACATGATGTGGAGGCTCCTTGATGTCTTTATGTGTGAGATGATTCTGCTGGCCAGGTCCTCATCACTGAATCTCTTCCTGAAGTACTTCTCCTTCTGTGGGTCATTGAACCCTCGTACCTCTGTCACCTGGTCAACACACACTGAAGGGATCTTATTGGCTGCTGCAGGTCGGGTAGTTATCCAGAGGAGAGCAGAGGGGAGCAGATTTCCCTTGATGAGATTTGTCAGCAGAACATCCACTGAGGTTGACTCTGTGACGTCCCAACAGATCTTGTTCTTCTGGAAGTCTAGGGGCAGTCGGCACTCATCCAGACCATCAAAGATGAACAGAACTTTGTACTTGTTGTAGTTGGAGATTCCTGATTGTTTAGTTTCCATTGAGAAGTGATTAAGAAGTTCAATGAAAGTGTGTTTGTCCCCTTTCATCAAATTCAGCTCCCGAAAAGGGAATGAAAATACAAATTGGACATCCTGATTTGCTTTTCCTTCAGCCCAGTCCAGAATGAACTTCTGCACAGAGACTGTTTTTCCAATGCCAGCGACTCCCTTTGTCAGCACAGTTCTGATAGGTTTGTCTTGTCCAGTTAAGGGTTTGAAGATGTCGTTACATTTGATTGCAGTCTCTGGTCTTGCTTGTTTCCTGGTTGTTGTCTCAATCTGTCTCAGCTCATGTTCATTATTGACCTCTCCTGTTCCACCCTCTGTGATGTAGAGCTCTGTGTAGATCTTATTGAGAAGTGTTGGGTTTCCTTGTTTAGCGATCCCCTCAAATACACATTGAAACTTCTTCTTTAGATTAGATTTGAGTTCACGTTGGCAAATCACAGCAGGATCATCTGAATCTAGAAATAACACAGAGGATATTAATATTACCTCTGTTTTAATGTCTACAGTATTGTAGGACTGTTATAAAGTTTTACATTATAATAATTTATTCTCTTAACTGACTGTATAAATGTGTAAATGTTTTCATAATGCATTACAGACTGGTGTGACTGATTATATTATTATTGGTATTATTGATGGTATTATTAATGTTCTCTCTCTCTAAATGAATCACCACAACACATCCCTGCTGCTACTTGATGAGGTCACTAGGTGTTGTGTTAAGGCTGCTACAATATCATTGAGTTACACAGCTACTTTAGCTGTACTTTAGCTACAGCTTTTAAATGTTATAAAACAGCATTCAACATGAGGCAGACAGATCTTACATTTCTCCAGTGTGTCAGCAAGCTCCTTCTGGTTCATTTTCCTCAGGATGTGCAGTGTGATCTTCAGAGCCCCCTCTCTGGCACTGCTCTCCTGCTTCTCATCTTCAGGGTCCACCACTTCCTTATCCTGCTTCTGACTCTCAAAGCCTTCTGGGACTTCTGGACTAAGAATCCTCTTGAATATCTTCAGCTCGTTCTTCACAAATGTCATAATTTTCTCTTCAAGCAACTGAAATAAATCAAGTAAATAAGTTAAGCAAGATAATAAATGCTTTCTCATCAACACATTAATGCATGATTGACAGATCAACTTTACTTGAGGTAAACAAAAACAAATGTACACAACAGGACCACATACACTGAATATGGAGGCCAGGTCTGTTTGATGACTCTGGGAAGACTGACCACTGAGAATCTCTGACTCTGATCTCTCCTGTTGTTTTCTGTGGACAAAACATGAGATTACATCTCCTCATCCAGGAGTACACACACACACACACACACACACACACACACACAGGGAACACACACACACACACACACATTGTTTTAGGACACACGGAGGGAATGTTGTCTTTGTTTAATATTGTTTTAGGACTATGCAAATGGACAAAAGGATGAGCCTATGGATTATGAAAACAACAACAATAAATGGGAAAATGGGAGGAGAAATGACTAGAGACAGTGTTGTTTAACTCACTGACCAGGACCCATGAGTTCTTCTTACCTTTGTTCAGTAGAAAAGTCTCCCTCTCTAAACACTATAGGTTGATCCATAGACCAGTCACTCTTCATGGACACACAGCTGGGAACAGGGAGGCTGGTCTCTCCTGCTTGATTGGTCTTCAACACAACAGAGACAAACATTACATCTCTCATCTTCTCTGAGCTCAGATGGGGAAACAGAAGAGTTTCATTCCAAAACACTATATATCACTTTTCAGAAATGTTAGTAAATTAGCTTTTATTGTTCAAAGCATTTCTGAAAGAGATTGGTGTGTTTTTCTCTATCTAATCATGGTATGGGATTGTTCACTATCTAATCATGGGGTTGTCCACTATCTAATCATGGGGTTGTTCACTATCTAATCATGGGATTGTTCACTAGCTAATCATGGGGTTGTTCACTATCTAATCATGGGGTTGTTCTCTATCTAATCATGGGGTTGTTCTCTATCTAATCATGGGGTTGTTCACTATCTAATCATGGGGTTGTTCACTATCTAATCATGGGGTTGTTCACTATCTAATCATGGGGTTGTCCACTATCTAATCATGGGGTTGTCCCACTATCTAATCATGACATGGGGTTGTTCACTATCTAATCATGGGGTTGTTCACTATCTAATCATGGGGTTGTTCACTATCTAATCATGGGGTTGTCCCCTATCTAATCATGGGGTTGTCCCCTATCTAATCATGGGGTTGTTCACTATCTAATCATGGGGTTGTTCACTAGCTAATCATGGGGTTGTTCACTATCTAATCATGGGGTTGTCCACTATCTAATCATGGGGTTGTCCCTATCTAATCATGGGGTTGTCCCCTATCTAATCATGGGGTTGTCCCCTATCTAATCATGGGGTTGTCCCTATCTAATCATGGGGTTGTTCACTATCTAATCATGGGGTTGTTCACTATCTAATCATGGGGTTGTTCCCTATCTAATCATGGGGTTGTTCACTATCTAATCATGACATGGGGTTGTTCACTATCTAATCATGGGGTTGTTCACTATCTAATCATGGGGTTGTTCACTATCTAATCATGGGGTTGTCCCTATCTAATCATGGGGTTGTTCACTATCTAATCATGGGGTTGTTCACTATCTAATCATGGGGTTGTTCACTATCTAATCATGGGATTGTTCACTATCTAATCATGGGGTTGTTCACTATCTAATCATGGGGTTGTTCACTATCTAATCATGGGGTTGTTCACTATCTAATCATGGGGTTGTCACTATCTAATCATGGGGTTGTCCCTATCTAATCATGGGGTTGTTCACTATCTAATCATGGGGTTGTTCACTATCTAATCATGGGGTTGTTCACTATCTAATCATGGGGTTGTTCACTAGCTAATCATGGGGTTGTTCACTATCTAATCATGGGATTGTTCACTATCTAATCATGGGGTTGTTCACTATCTAATCATGGGATTGTTCACTATCTAATCATGGGGTTGTTCACTATCTAATCATGGGGTTGTTCACTATCTAATCATGGGATTGTTCACTATCTAATCATGGGGTTGTTCACTATCTAATCATGGGGTTGTTCACTATCTAATCATGGGGTTGTTCACTATCTAATCATGGGGTTGTTCACTATCTAATCATGGGGTTGTTCACTATCTAATCATGGGGTTGTTCACTATCTAATCATGGGATTGTTCACTATCTAATCATGGGGTTGTTCACTATCTAATCATGGGGTTGTTCACTAGCTAATCATGGGGTTGTTCACTATCTAATCATGGGGTTGTTCACTATCTAATCATGGGGTTGTTCACTATCTAATCATGGGGTTGTTCACTATCTAATCATGGGGTTGTTCAATGATCTAATATGTATTTGTTTAAAATCACTAATGATGTCTTCATTTCACTAGACAAATAATCATGTTTTCACTATCTATATCATTTGTTCACTATCAAATGTTGTTCACGGAATAATGAGGCTATAATGAGTTGTTCACTACTGAGTCAATGTGCAGGTTGTTCCTATCTAGTTGAGGTAATAATGAGACTAATCAAGGAATACCAGTTACTGACTAATCAGGGTTAGTTGAGGTAATAATGGGACTATAAGGAGAACCAGTACTGAGTCAATGTGCAGGGTACCAGGTAGTCCCTATCTAATCTATAAGGAGAACCAGTACTGAGTCAATTCAGGGTACCTATCTAATGGGACTATAAGGAGTACCAGTTGTCAATGTGCAGGGTACCAGGTAGTTGAGGTAATATGTACATGTAGTTAGGGGAAAAAGTTGCAATTCACTACTCACTAATCAGGGAATGTTGTGTTTGTTTAATATTGTTTTAGGACTATGAAAATTGTTGACTAGAGACAGTGTTGTTTAACTCACTGAATGACCCAGGAGTTCTTCTTACCTTTGTTCACTAGTCTCCCTCTCTAAACACTGGGGTTGATTAGACCGGCCACTCTTATCTAAGGCTGGTCTCTCCTCTTGATTGGTCTTCAACACAACAGAGACAAACATTACATGTTCATCTTCTCTGAATCAGATGGGGTTGTTTCATTCACTATATATCAATTTTCAGAAATGTTAGTAAATTAGCTTTTATTTTTCAGCATTTCTAATCATGGGGTTTTCTCTATCTAATCATGGCATTGTTCCCTATCTAATCATGGGATTGTTCACTAGCTAATCATGGGGTTGTTCCCTATCTAATCATGGGGTTGTTCACTATCTAATCATGGGATTGTTCACTATCTAATCATGGGGTTGTTCACTATCTAATCATGGGGTTGTTCACTATCTAATCATGGGGTTGTTCACTATCTAATCATGGTATGGGGTTGTTCACTATCTAATCATGGTATGGGGTTGTTCACTATCTAATCATGGGGTTGTTCACTAGCTAATCATGGGGTTGTTCACTATCTAATCATGGGGTTGTTCACTATCTAATCATGGGATTGTTCACTAGCTAATCATGGGGTTGTTCACTATCTAATCATGGGGTTGTTCACTATCTAATCATGGGATTGTTCACTATCTAATCATGGGGTTGTTCTCTAGCTAATCATGGGGTTGTTCACTATCTAATCATGGGGTTGTTCACTATCTAATCATGGGGTTGTTCACTATCTAATCATGGGGTTGTTCACTATCTAATCATGGGGTTGTTCACTATCTAATCATGGGGTTGTTCACTATCTAATCATGGGGTTGTTCACTATCTAATCATGGGGTTGTTCACTATCTAATCATGGGGTTGTTCACTATCTAATCATGGGGTTGTTCACTATCTAATCATGGGTTGTTCACTATCTAATCATGGGGTTGTTCTTCTATCTAATCAGGGTTGTTCACTATCTAATCATGGGGTTGTTCACTAGCTAATCATGGGGTTGTTCACTCTCTAATCATGGGGTTGTTCACTATCTAATCATGGGGTTGTTCACTATCTAATCATGGGGTTGTTCACTATCTAATCATGGTAATAATAACCAGGGTTGTTCAATGACAGATATGTATTTGTTTAAAATACTTGATGTCTTCATTTCAGAGAGACAAATAATCATGTTTTTTCAAAATGCTATACATTTGCCTCACTCTCAGGTAGTTGAGGAATAATGAGGCTATAAGGAGAACCAGTACTGAGTCAATGTGCAGGGTACCAGGTAGTTGAGGTAATAATGAGGCTATAAGGAGAACCAGTACTGAGTCAATGTGCAGGGTACCAGGTAGTTGAGGTAATAATGAGACTATAAGGACTGTAAAACAAATAGTCTTTTTTTTTTAAAAGCAATATTTTGCATCTGGACCCATTCCCAAAGCATCTTAGAATAGAAAATTGGTCCTATAAATTCTGAGAATAAACACATTTTACACTTATGGGTATAAATTAAAGCTATGCATGAAGTTTCTAGTCCCACCTAGTCGGCAGATATTTAGGACACCTCGTGAGCTGTCCTAAGTAGTTAGAGTTAACAGCAGGTGTCCTAAGTAGTTAGAGTTAACAGCAGGTGTCCTAAGTAGTTAAGAGTTAACAGCAGCTGTCCTAAGTAGTTAAGAGTTAACAGCAGGTGTCCTAAGTAGTTAAGAGTTAACAACAGGTGTCCTAAGTAGTTAAGAGTTAACAACAGGTGTCTTGATAATACTATAGAATAATACAGTGAGTCAGTGGTTCCTGAGCCACAGGTAATTGCTTTGAGAAGTTAAAATAATGTTTTGATATTTGATATGATCAATCCATTAATAATATAGACCTACATGCAACAGTATGTCTTGTGCTTTTGGCAATGATTTATGTATAATATTTATAATAAGTCATACCATTTATGTCTGCACAGCATTGTGTCTACATTTTGGCAGATTTAACTCGGGTTTTCGCCCAGCAGCTAAGGAGTTGGTGCTGTGGCCAAAAGGTGGCTGGTTCAAATCCCGGGCCGGGAAAAAAACCACCAGAAGTGATCTGATGACTGGAAGGCTGCTTGATTCACTTCCTCTAAACATTAACCTTCACCAGAAGTGATCTGATGACTGGAAGGCTGCTTGATTCATTTCCTCTAAACATTAACTTTCACCAGAAGTGATCTGATGACTGGAAGGCTGCTTGATTCACTTCCTCTAAACATTAACTTTCACCAGAAGTGATCTGATGACTGGAAGGCTGCTTGATTCACTTCCTCTAAACATTAACCTTCACCGGAAGTGATCTGATGACTGGAAGGCTGCTTGATTCACATCCTCTAAACATTAACCTTCACCAGAAGTGATCTGATGACTGGAAGGCTGCTTGATTCACATCCTCTAAACATTAACCTTCACCAGAAGTGATCTGATGACTGGAAGGCTGCTTGATTCACATCCTCTAAACATTAACCTTCACCAGAAGTGATCTGATGACTGGAAGGCTGCTTGATTCACATCCTCTAAACATTAACCTTCACCAGAAGTGATCTGATGACTGGAAGGCTGCTTGATTCACATCCTCTAAACATTAACCTTCACCAGAAGTGATCTGATGACTGGAAGGCTGCTTGATTCACATCCTCTAAACATTAACCTTCCGTTGATTAGAACTCTGGAGGTTCTTCTTCACTGAACCCAAATATATATATAATGTTTTAGTGGTTCCATATATTAAGGAAGTGATAGAAGCCTTTTTGGTTCTAGAAGGAACCTTCTGTTCTAAGAGTGTATAATAATAAACACGTTGTTCTTCTGATTATTTAATTATCTACATCATGTTATTTCCAGTTCTCCCTTTGGAGCACAACATCATGTTGTTATTTAATTATCTACATCATGTTATTTCAAGTTCTCCCTTTGGAGCACAACATCATGTTGTTATTTAATTATCTACATCATGTTATTTCCAGTTCTCCCTTTAGAGCTCAACATCATGTTGTTATTTAATGATCTACATCATGTTATTTCAAGTTCTCCCTTTAGAGCACAACATCATGTTGTTATTTAATTATCTACATCATGTTATTTCAAGTTCTCCCTTTGGAGCTCAACATCATGTTGTTATTTAATTATCTACATCATGTTATTTCAAGTTCTCCCTTTGGAGCACAACATCATGTTGTTAAATAATAATCCTAAATTGGAGATATAAATGGGGCATTTGAAGGCATCAGGGTGTAATATGTGTTCAATGAATATGAACATTGTTGCAACGTTGTGGGCAACATTATTGGCAGGGACTTGATGCCTACTATGCCAAAACTATTTAGAGTTGTTAAACGGAAGTGAAGAGTGTTGATCAACGGAAGTGTTGATATAACGGTTATATTGTCTAAAATATGCATTCCATTATATTAGTCAATAATTAAGAGAAGGCAAAGTGGTCGTGTCATGTGAAAATTCTATCAAATGTCTAACATTGCAACGAGTACAGTCAGGGTGCTGGAACCCCTGCAGTACCTCCACAGACCCCGGATTGAGAACCCCTGCAGTACCTCCACAGACCCCGGATTGAGAACCCTGCAGTACCTCCACAGACCCCGGATTGAGAACCCCTGCAGTACCTCCACAGACCCCGGATTGAGAACCCCTGCAGTACCTCCACAGACCCCGGATTGAGAACCCCTGCAGTACCTCCACAGACCCCGGATTGAGAACCCTGCAGTACCTCCACAGACCCCGGATTGAGAACCCCTGCAGTACCTCCACAGACCCCGGATTGAGAACCCCTGCAGTACCTCCACAGACCCCGGATTGAGAACCCCTGCAGTACCTCCACAGACCCCGGATTGAGAACCCCTAGCAGTACCTCCACAGAGCCCGGATTGAGAACCCTGCAGTACCTCCACATCTTAAGATACCTCCACAGACCCCGGATTGAGAACCCTGATTTAGCAGATGCTCTTATCCAGAGTGATTTACAGTAAGTGCTTTCATCTTAATTAAGATAGCTATGTGAATATATATATATATATAAATACCCATCTAAAATCTATTAGTTAAAAATCTGAGAACAGTAATATTGAAGGTACCCATAAGCAACCATTTCTAATTAAAACACAAATGTGAACATTTTGGAAAAAACTTATAATAATGATATCAAAATTGTCATCTCACCTCTTAGCTCTGGTGTCATGTTCCCCAGAGAGACTCATTTTAGAGGCAGGGCCCCCTCCTCTCTCTCCCCAGAGACTCATTTAGAGGCAGGGCCCCCTCCTTTCTCTCCCCAGAGACTCATTTTAGAGGCAGGGTCCCCCTCCTCTCTCTCCCCAGAGAGAGACTCATTTTAGAGAACTGCAGGATCAGTGACAACTAAACTCCAACCTCTCTCTCCCCAGAGAGACTCATTTTAGAGCACTGACCCCTAAACAGAGATCCAAAATGTTGGTTGTGGTTAACACAGTAATTATTTAATGTCAATTGTTATCATTTATTATTTATCTCTTATAAAACATTTACTAACAGACACAGAAACAATCAGATGATTTAATGCATCACATGAAAACGTAGTTGTGACATTTCATCTCCATGGTAACTGTCAATAATAATAATAAGTCACTGTTTGTTAAGGTAGTTCTAGACAGTACAGCAACAATAATAATAATAATAAACTGTTTGTTAATAATAATAATAATAATAATAATAATAATAATAAGTCACTGTTTGTTAAGGTAGTTATAGACAGTAGCAACAATAATAATAATAATAATAATAATAATAATAATAATAATAATAATAATAATAAGTCACTGTTTGTTAAGGTAGTTATAGACAGTACAGCAACAATAATAATAATAATAAGTCACTGTTTGTTAAGGTAGTTATAGACAGTACAGCAACCATAATAATAATAATAATAATAATAATAAGTCACTGTTTGTTAAGGTAGTTATAGACAGTACAGCAACAACAATAATAATAATAATAATAATAATAATAAGTCACTGTTTGTTAAGGTAGTTATAGACAGTACAGTAACAATAATAATAATAATAATAATAATAATAAGTCACTGTTTGTTAAGGTAGTTATAGACAGTACAGCAACAATAATAATAATAATAATAATAAGTCACTGTTTGTTAAGGTAGTTATAGACAGTACAGCAACAATAATAATAATAATAATAAGTCACTGTTTGTTAAGGTAGTTATAGACAGTACAGCAACAATAATAATAATAATAATAATAATAATAAGTCACTGTTTGTTAAGGTAGTTATAGACAGTACAGCAACAATAATAATAATAATAATAATAATAATAATAATAATAATAATAATAATAAGTCACTGTTTGTTAAGGTAGTTATAGACAGTACAGCAACAATAATAATAATAATAAGTCACTGTTTGTTAAGGTAGTTATAGACAGTACAGCAACCATAATAATAATAATAATAATAATAATAAGTCACTGTTTGTTAAGGTAGTTATAGACAGTACAGCAACAACAATAATAATAATAATAATAATAATAATAAGTCACTGTTTGTTAAGGTAGTTATAGACAGTACAACAACAATAATAATAATAATAAGTCACTGTTTGTTAAGGTAGTTATAGACAGTACAGCAACAATAATAATAATAATAATAATAATAAGTCACTGTTTGTTAAGGTAGTTATAGACAGTACAGCAACAATAATAATAATAATAATAAGTCACTGTTTGTTAAGGTAGTTATAGACAGTACAGCAACAATAATAATAATAATAAGTCACTGTTTGTTAATAGTTATAGAAGTACAGCAACAATAATAATAATAATAATAAGTCACTGTTTGTTAAGGTAGTTATAGACAGTACAGCAACAATAATAATAATAATAATAAGTCACTGTTTGTTAATACTGTTTGTTAGACAGTACAGTAAACAATAATAATAATAATAATAAGTCACTGTTTGTTAAGGTAGTTATAGACAGTACAGCAACAATAATAATAATAATAATAAGTCACTGTTTGTTAAGGTATATAGACATAGCAACAATAATAATAATAAGTCACTGTTTGTTAAGGTAGTTATAGACAACAACAATAATAATAATAATAATAAGTCACTGTTTGTTAAGGTAGTTATAGACAGTACAGCAACAATAATAATAATAATAATAATAAGTCACTGTTTGTTAAGGTAGTTATAGACAGTACAGCAACACAAGGCCATGTCTAAAACTTATTTTTATTCATTAAAAGTGGCTATTTATTGTCTTTCAATCTGTTATTTTATAAATGTATCTGAGAATGTAGACAGAAGGGCTAAAACAGACATGATTGATCTGAGGGGGAAATCATTGATCCTTTCAGAAAGGTTTTATGCATCAAGTAAGATATTTTATATTATGTAGAGTAGACTAGGTTATAATGTATAGTAGTGGGTTATTAGTGATGTGTAGATGTTATATTATGTAAAGTAGACTAGGTTATAATGTATAGTAGTGGGTTGTTAGTGATATGTTATATTATGTAAAGTAGACTAGGTTATAATGTATAGTAGTGGGTTGTTAGTGATATGTAGATGTTATATTATGTAAAGTAGACTAGGTTATAATGTATAGTAGTGGGTTGTTAGTGATATGTAGATGTTATATTATGTAAAGTAGACTAGGTTATAATGTATAGTAGTGGGTTGTTAGTGATATGTAAATGTTATATTATGTAAAGTAGACTAGGTTATAATGTATAGTAGAGGGTTGTTAGTGATATGTAGATGTTATATTATGTAAAGTAGACTAGGTTATAATGTATAGTAGTGGGTTGTTAGTGATATGTAGATGTTATATTATGTAAAGTAGACTAGGTTATAATGTATAGTAGTGGTTTGTTAGTGATATGTAGATGTTATATTATGTAAAGTAGACTAGGTTATAATGTATTGTAGTGGTTTGTTAGTGATATGTAGATGTTATATTATGTAAAATAGACTAGGTTATAATGTATAATAGCAGTTTGTTAGTGATATGCAGATCAAGGTCTATAACACGGCTATAGCCTACATATCATAGATGACCAGCCTAAACCTGTTCAGGTCAGTTCACATAATGTTATAGTCCTTCCAGTAGCAGGACAGAGAATGTACTGTATATAACCTACATATCATAGATGACCAGCCTAAACCTGTTCAGATCAGTTCACATAATGTTATAGTCCAACCAGTAGCAGGACAGAGAATGTACTGTATATAACCTACATATCATAGATGACCAGCCTAAACCTGTTCAGATCAGTTCACATAATGTTATAGTCCAACCAGTAGCAGGACAGAGAATGTACTGTATATAACCTACATATCATAGATGACCAGTCTAAACCTGTTCAGGTCAGTTCACAGAGACCATCAGGTTTGTCAGCATGATAAGTGATCATAACTCCAACCTACTCTGACTATTGAATGTCTGACATCGACTAACCTTATAATAGTGTGTAGAAAGCCAAGACCAACGAGAGTTTGCCCATCTTTCCTACGTCTCAACACATTTATCTGACTTCTAATGTACTGAGAAATATGTGTCACAGTTTCAACAGCCGTTTTATAACTGCGTAGGCTACAAACATACTTTTAATTTCATATGAGGAAATCACATAACTTACAGTCACTGGTGCAGCCGTCTGTTTTCTTACAGATGAAGTAGCTTTCATAGGCAACTCATTCAACCAGCCTAAACAATAGTAAATAAAAGATGTCAAATCGTCAAAGGAGAACACATGAAAGACAGGTGTTTTGCTACAGATGTAGGATCTTAATTTGAGACAGTTTACTACAGCAGAACAATTATGTGGATTATAATTAACATTTTAAAGTGGAAAGTGGAAATGACAAACTTCAGAAGCCTTTTAAAACATCAAATACACTACAAGTTTTAGTTTTCCTGCAACAGGGTGATCAAATTCAGATCCTACATCTGTACAGAGATGAGGTCTTTATCTGAAAAAGGAAGTTTGAGTTATTAGCAATGAAGTTGCAACTGTCAGCTGCTGTAAACCTCTGTGATTGGATGTTATAGACCCCAATCTGAACAGTTTCTTCCCCGTGGTTATAGCCTTTACCTCTATGCTCAGACTACCTAATTCAGCACCATCACTACACTATAGAGGAACTATGGTACAATTACATTATCATATGAAATGTAGAGGAACTATGATATAATTACATTATCATATGAAATGTAGAGGAACTATGATATAATTACATTATCATATGAAATGTAGAGGGTCACTACACTATAGAGGAACTATGATATAATTGCATTATCATATGAAATGTAGAGGAACTATGATATAATTACATTATCATATGAAATGTAGAGATCACTACACTATAGAGGACCTATGATACAATTGCATTATCACATGAAATGTTAAATGTAGAACTATAAAATATTGAATGTTGATATATTGAATTTGACTTGACCACGTCCAGTCAGCTCCATGTTGTATGATTAAACTGACACCAACCTGTCTCAGTAGAAGTAGACTGTTAGGAGTGTTTTACTTCACTATACTAACATTACACCAGACATTTAATGTCTCTACACACTACAATAATCCCTGGCAGGATTCTCACCTTGTAGCCTGAATTCACAACCAGAACATGTCAAGACATTGATATATTTTCTGTTGTGTATATTCTTATGGGTGAGGCCTGAGCTGGAATGTGAAGTTAACTGAAGCTGGCTAACTTTAGAAAACCAGTATATCTAGCTAGTATCATAGTTTACCCCTCAGGCTACGTTCAGGTTTCAGCATCAGGCAGGTATCAACATGCCGAGTCGTAGGCTACAACCTGGGTTGTATTCATTAGTTTACTCCACAGCCAACAGTTTTAAAATGTTGCTGTAACGCCCTGACCACAGAGAGCCCTTGGTTCTCTATGATGTTGTAGATCAAGGCATGACTAGGGGGGTGTTCTAGTTGTCCTATTTCTATGTTGGTGTGCTTGGTATGCCAACAGTTTTAAATGGCACTAATGAACACACACAACCTGTTTTGAGGAAGTGTAAGTTGTTGTTAGTCTTTCCACAATATTTATTTGTCTCTTTCACACAAAATACCTCCCTGAGTAAAAAGTGTTAACAGTAGATTAGAAAGAGAAAATGTTTGTTTGTTGCTTGTTGTTTTTTAAGCCTGTTTTGAGAAGACAAGTCTATAGACCTATGATACAGTAGGAGATCACCCTGGTCTATAGACCTATGATACAGTAGGAGATCACCCTGGTCTATAGACCTATGATCCAGTAGGAGATCACCCTGGTCTATAGACCTATGATACAGTAGGAGATCACCCTGGTCTATAGGCCTATGATACAGTAGGAGATCACCCTGGTCTATAGACCTATGATACAGTACACTCTTAGACTAAAGGGTTCCAAACAGGTCCTCCGTCTGTCCCCATAGGAGATTATTTTTTTGGGTTCCAGGTAGAATTCTCCTGGCTTCTATGTAGAACCCTCTGTGGAAAGGGTTCTTCATGGAACCCAAAATGGTTCTACAAAGTGTTCTCCTATGAGGACAGCCAAAGAACCCTTTTAGATTCTAGATAGTGTAGGAGTGATCACCCTGGGGCACACAGATGGGCACAGAACAAATTCACCCCACGCATCTCATTTATATCAAAAACATTTTAAGGAGAGTAGGACTATTATAACATTGTCCACCATAAATATCATCAACTATATGAATACACATAACAATATCATCAACTATATGAATACACATAACAATATCATCAACTATATGAATATAACAATATCATCAACTATATGAATACACATAACAATATCATCAACTATATTAATACACATGACAATATCATCAACTATATGTCGTCTTACCTTTTATCTCTCAATAGAAACAGAGTCTGAATGATCATCAGGTCGTCAACAGTGAGTTTCATTTGCTCTGCTCATTTACATATCAGGTTCTGCCTGTTCTCTCTCCCTCTCTCTTTATAGCTCTTACAATGTGTCTTGGCATACATTCTACAACTGTCTGGAAATCTATTCTTCTGTCTCTCTCCATCACTTTCTCTGTGTCGTCTGTTGCTGTGTCTGTGTCTTGTCTGGTGTCTCTCTCTATCACATCCTATTCTTCTGTTGCTGTCTCTGTGTCTTGTCTGGTGTCTCTCTCCATCACATCCTATTCCTCTGTTGCTGTCTCTGTGTCTTGTCTGGTGTCTCTCTCCATCATATCCTATTCCTCTGTTGCTGTCTCTGTGTCTTGTCTGGTGTCTCTCTCCATCATATCCTATTCCTCTGTTGCTGTGTCTGTGTCTTGTCTGGTGTCTCTCTCCATCACATCCTATTCCTCTGTTGCTGTCTCTGTGTCTTGTCTGGTGTCTCTCTCCATCACATCCTATTCCTCTGTTGCTGTCTCCGTGTCTTGTCTGGTGTCTCTCTCCATCATATCCTATTCTGTTGCTGTCTCTGTGTCCTGTCTGGTGTCTCTCTCCATCATATCCTATTCTGTTGCTGTCTCTGTGTCTTGGCTGGTGTCTCTCTCCATCATATCCTATACTGTTGCTGTGTCTGTGTCTTGTCTGTGTCTCTCTCCATCACCAGAAAATGTTGAGGGTTAGGCCAATACAACATTCACAACATGACAACACAACTACATAACACCATTAAATACAGTTGAGGGTTACTACAATACAACATGACAACACAACTACATAACACCATTAAATACAGTTGAGGGTTACTACAATACCACATGACAACACAACTACATAACACCATTAAATACAGTTGAGGGTTACTACAATACAACATGACAACACAACTACATAACACCATTAAATACAGTTGAGGGTTACTACAATACCAACATGACAACACAACTACATAACACCATTAAATACAGTTGAGGGTTACTACAATACAACATGACAACACAACTACATAACACCATTAAATACAGTTGAGGGTTACTACAATACAACATGACAACACAACTACATAACACCATTAAATACAGTTGAGGGTTACTACAATACAACATGACAACACAACTACATAACACCATTAAATACAGTTGAGGGTTACTACAATACAACATGACAACACAACTACATAACACCATTAAATACAGTTGAGGGTTACTACAATACAACATGACAACACAACTACATAACACCATTAAATACAGTTGAGTGTTACTACAATACAACATGACAACACAACTACATAACACCATTAAATACAGTTGAGGGTTACTACAATACAACATGACAACACAACTACATAACACCATTAAATACAGTTGAGGGTTACTACAATACAACATGACAACACAACTACATAACACCATTAAATAGAGTTGAGGGTTACTACAATACAACATGACAACACAACTACATAACACCATTAAATACAGTTGAGGGTTACTACAATACAATGCATGACAACACAACTACATAACACCATTAAATACAGTTGGAATGTAGTTAGAACTCAAAGTGTTTCCATCAAACAGAAAAACAACAATAAATCTGGATCAACACATTTAGATTTCTAGATGCTGTTTGTACTTTGCTGTTTCATTACCCAGACAGCTGTTTAAGGTCAGACCAAGGCAGAGTGTAGTATCAGTACTTCAGGTGGCTGGGTCATAGGTCAGGACAGTAGTTCAGGTGGCTGGCAGAGTAGTTAGTATCAGTACTTAGGGGTCAAGGTCAGACCAAGGCAGAGTGTAGTATCAGTACTTAGGGGTTAGTTCAGATCAGTTGTCATGGTTAATATTCATGGACTAGTTTGTCTTTAAAGACATTTTTTTCAGATTCCCTGTTTGTGTAGATGCTGTTTGTCTTTGTAGGACAGTAGTTCAGGTGGCTGTTTGTGTAGATGCTGTTTGTCTTTTTAGGACAGTAGTTCAGTAGGTGGCTGTTTGTGTAGATGCTGTTTGTCTTTTTAGGACAGTAGTTCAGGTGGCTGTTTGTGTAGATGCTGTTTGTCTTTGTAGGACAGTAGTTCAGGTGCCTGTTTGTGTAGATGCTGTTTGTCTCTGTAGGACAGTAGTTCAGGTGGCTGTTTGTGTAGATGCTGTTTGTCTTTGTAGGACAGTAGTTCAGGTGGCTGTTTGTCTCTGTAGGACAGTAGTTCAGGTGGCTGTTTGTCTCTGTAGGACAGTAGTTCAGGTGGCTGTTTGTGTAGATGCTGTTTGTCTCTGTAGGACAGTAGTTCAGGTGGCTGTTTGTGTAGATGCTGTTTGTCTTTGTAGGACAGTAGTTCAGGTGGCTGTTTGTCTCTGTAGGACAGTAGTTCAGGTGGCTGTTTGTGGAGATGCTGTTTGTCTTTGTAGGACAGTAGTTCAGGTGGCTGTTTGTCTCTGTAGGACAGTAGTTCAGGTGGCTGTTTGTTAGATGCTGTTTGTCTTTGTAGGACAGTAGTTCAGGTGGCTGTTTGTGTAGATGCTGTTTGTCTTTGTAGGACAGTAGTTCAGGTGGCTGTTTGTGTAGATGCTGTTTGCCTCTGTAGGACAGTAGTTCAGGTGGCTGTTTGTGGAGATGCTGTTTGTCTTTGTAGGACAGTAGTTCAGGTGGCTGTTTTTGTCTTTGTCTTTGTAGGACAGTAGTTCAGGTAGCTGTTTGTGTAGATGCTGTTTGCCTCTGTAGGACAGTAGTTTAGGTGGCTGTTTGTGGAGATGCTGTTTGTCTTTGTAGGACAGTAGTTCAGGTAGCTGTTTGTCTCTGTAGGACAGTAGTTCAGGTGGCTGTTTGTCTCTGTAGGACAGTAGTTCAGGTGGCTGTTTGAGTAGATGCTGTTTGTCTTTGTAGCACAGTAGTTCAGGTGGCTGTTTGTGTAGATGCTGTTTGTCTTTGTAGGACAGTAGTTCAGGTGTCTGTTTGTGTAGATGCTGTTTGTCTCTGTAGGACAGTAGTTCAGGTGGCTGTTTGTCTTTGTAGGACAGTAGTTCAGGTGGCTGTTTGTCTTTGTAGGACAGTAGCTCAGGTGGCTGTTTGTCTTTGTAGGACAGTAGTTCAGGTGGCTGTTTGTCTTTGTAGGACAGTAGTTCAGGTGGCTGTTTGTCTTTGTAGGACAGTAGTTCAGGTGGCTGTTTGTGTAGATTCTGTTTGTCTTTGTAGGACAGTAGTTCAGGTGGCTGTTTGTGTAGATGCTGTTTGTCTCTGTAGGACAGTAGTTCAGGTGGCTGTTTGTGTAGATGCTGTTTGTCTCTGTAGGACAGTAGTTCAGGTGGCTGTTTGTGTAGATGCTGTTTTCTTTGTAGGACAGTAGTTCAGGTGGCTGTTTGTGTAGATGCTGTTTGTCTTTGTAGGACAGTAGTTCAGGTGGCTGTTTGTGTAGATGCTGTTTGTTTGCCTCTGTAGGACAGTAGTTCAGGTGGCTGTTTGTGGAGATGCTGTTTGTCTTTGTAGGACAGTAGTTCAGGTGGCTGTTTGTCTTTGTAGGACAGTAGTTCAGGTAGCTGTTTGTGTAGATGCTGTTTGCCTCTGTAGGACAGTAGTTTAGGTGGCTGTTTGTGGAGATGCTGTTTGTTTGTAGGACAGTAGTTCAGGTAGCTGTTTGTCTCTGTAGGACAGTAGTTCAGGTGGCTGTTTGTCTCTGTAGGACAGTAGTTCAGGTGGCTGTTTGAGTAGATGCTGTTTGTCTTTGTAGCACAGTAGTTCAGGTGGCTGTTTGTGTAGATGCTGTTTGTCTTTGTAGGACAGTAGTTCAGGTGTCTGTTTGTGTAGATGCTGTTTGTCTCTGTAGGACAGTAGTTCAGGTGGCTGTTTGTCTTTGTAGGACAGTAGTTCGGGTGGCTGTTTGTCTTTGTAGGACAGTAGCTCAGGTGGCTGTTTGTCTTTGTAGGACAGTAGTTCAGGTGGCTGTTTGGTGGCTGTTTGTCTTTGTAGGACAGTAGTTCAGGTGGCTGTCTGTTTTTGTAGGACAGTAGTTCAGGTGGCTGTTTGTGTAGATTCTGTTTGTCTTTGTAGGACAGTAGTTCAGGTGGCTGTTTGTGTAGATGCTGTTTGTCTCTGTAGGACAGTAGTTCAGGTGGCTGTTTGTGTAGATGCTGTTTGTCTCTGTAGGACAGTAGTTCAGGTGGCTGTTTGTGTAGATGCTGTTTGTCTTTGTAGGACAGTAGTTCAGTTGGCTGTTTGTCTTTGTAGGACAGTAGTTCAGGTGGCTGTTTGTGTAGATGCTGTTTGTCTTTGTAGGACAGTAGTTCAGGTGGCTGTTTGTCTTTGTAGGACAGTAGTTCAGGTGGCTGTTTGTGTAGATGCTGTTTGTCTTTGTAGGACATTAGTTCAGGTGGCTGTTTGTGTAGATGCTGTTTGTCTTTGTAGGACAGTAGTTCAGGTGGCTGTTTGTCTCTGTAGGACAGTAGTTCAGGTGGCTGTTTTTGTCTGTTTGTCTTTGTAGGACAGTAGTTCAGGTGGCTGTTTGTGTAGATGCTGTTTGTCTCTGTAGGACAGTAGTTTAGGTGGCTGTTTGTGTAGATGCTGTTTGTCTCTGTAGGACAGTAGTTCAGGTGGCTGTTTGTCTCTGTAGGACAGTAGTTCAGGTGGCTGTTTGTGGAGATGCTGTTTGTCTTTGTAGGACAGTAGTTCAGGTGGCTGTTTGTCTCTGTAGGACAGTAGTTCAGGTGGCTGTTTGTGTAGATGCTGTTTGTCTTTGTAGGACAGTAGTTCAGGTGGCTGTTTGTGTAGATGCTGTTTGTCTTTGTAGGACAGTAGTTCAGGTGGCTGTTTGTGTAGATGCTGTTTGCCTCTGTAGGACAGTAGTTCAGGTGGCTGTTTGTGGAGATGCTGTTTGTCTTTGTAGGACAGTAGTTCAGGTGGCTTTTGTCTTTGTAGGACAGTAGTTCAGGTAGCTGTTTGTGTAGATGCTGTTTGCCTCTGTAGGACAGTAGTTTAGGTGGCTGTTTGTGGAGATGCTGTTTGTCTTTGTAGGACAGTAGTTCAGGTAGCTGTTTGTCTCTGTAGGACAGTAGTTCAGGTGGCTGTTTGTCTCTGTAGGACAGTAGTTCAGGTGGCTGTTTGTGTAGATGCTGTTTGTCTTTGTAGCACAGTAGTTCAGGTGGCTGTTTGTGTAGATGCTGTTTGTCTCTGTAGGACAGTAGTTCAGGTGGCTGTTTGTCTTTGTAGGATGCTGTTTGTCTTTGTAGGACAGTAGTTCTGGGTGGCTGTTTGTCTTTGTAGGACAGTAGTTCAGGTGGCTGTTTGTCTTTGTAGGACAGTAGTTCAGGTGGCTGTTTGTCTTTGTAGGACAGTAGTTCAGGTGGCTGTTTGTCTTTGTAGGACAGTAGTTCAGGTGGCTGTTTGTGTAGATGCTGTTTGTCTTTGTAGGACAGTAGTTCAGGTGGCTGTTTGTGTAGATGCTGTTTGTCTCTGTAGGACAGTAGTTCAGGTGGCTGTTTGTGTAGATGCTGTTTGTCTCTGTAGGACAGTAGTTCAGGTGGCTGTTTGTGTAGATGCTGTTTGTCTTTGTAGGACAGTAGTTCAGGTGGCTGTTTGTCTCTGTAGGACAGTAGTTCAGGTGGCTGTTTGTGTAGATGCTGTTTGTCTCTGTAGGACAGTAGTTCAGGTGGCTGCCCTTGCACTTAGTCTGCCTCCTGTCCCTCCCATCATCATGGTTACACCTTCCTGAAAACAATGACTCCATACTTTGCTGAAACCTGTTCTTCCAGTTCATGTCCTTCAAGACTAGAATGTTCCAATGTGGTTACCCAAAGAGATGACAAGATAGTTCACACATTCCTCCTCCAGGGTTACTGTCAAACAGATATGTGACATTTCTGGTTGGTCCATAACATGAGGATGTTTTTCTGCAGTGAGAATGTAATGCAAGTCAAGGTGTCATTGGATGAATGTCAACAAGGTTTATAACCAACATTGTTAAACTAAATGTTGTAATTGAGAAAGAATTGTAAAGTTTTATTGTCACATGCAGTGAAAAGTGTTGTTTTACAGGGTCAACCATAGTAGTACGGTTCCACTAGAGCAAAATAGGGTTAAGTGCCTTGCTTAACGGCACATAGACAGATTTTCACCTTGACGGCTAGGGTATTCGAACCAGTGACCTTTCGGTTACTGGCCCAACCCTCTAATCGCAAGCAATCTGACCATACTATACCAGTTCATATTTGTCCCCAACAGTTTGATTATTAGAATGTGATAAAAAAGGAAGCAAATGGTGTGTTTTAGGACCATGTGGACACCTCCTAGTGGTGGGGTTGTTAGGAGTGTTTATCAGACCATGTGGACACCTCCTAGTGGTGGGGTTGTTAGGAGTGTTAATCAGACCATGTGGACACCTCCTAGTGGTCTGGTTGTTAGGAGTGTTTATCAGACCATGTGGATACCTCCTAGTGGTGGGGTTGTTAGGAGTGTTTATCAGACCATGTGGACATCTCCTAGTGGTCTGGTTGTTAGGAGTGTTTATCAGACCATGTGGACACCTCCTAGTGGTCTGGTTGTTAGGAGTGTTTATCAGACCATGTGGACACCTCCTAGTGGTGGGGTTGTTAGGAGTGTTAATCAGACCATGTGGACATCTCCTAGTGGTCTGGTTGTTAGGAGTGTTTATCAGACCATGTGGACATCTCCTAGTGGTCTGGTTGTTAGGAGTGTTTATCAGACCATGTGGACACCTCCTAGTGGTCTGGTTGTTAGAGTGTTTTGTCGTGGAAATTTCCTCTATTTACCAAATCATGAGAGCAAACCACACACAAGTCAGAGTTAGTTATCAAAGTCCATCTTTAATTATATGATCTCTATCACCACCCTGTGACTCTCAGATCAATTCAGTGTCTCTCAATAATCTGAGAGCCCCTCACATTGCAACTGAGATCCTTTAATAGCAAAGAACACACATAGTCAGACAGCATAGACATAATAAATCGTTCAGCTTTGTCTCCTTACTCAAACCCCAGAACCATAAACCAATCCTCCATATCAACAGGCATATATCAAATTATCATTTAGATACAACCAACTCTAAATACAACCAATCCTATCTTGACAAGATCAGAGACACTCTGACTGGCACACAGACATCGTGGAGCCAAGAGATATGTTTACACATGATGATACTTTGACCTCTCCCCTCTCTGCGGTCCAAGCAACTTAGTCTTGACATAGAACAGATACTGCAACCTCGCCACAGTATTATACAAAAATAACATTCTGATGTGATGAGAAGTCATTTACAGACATTTGTTGAATATAAAACATCTTACATATGTTACCAACAAATTCTGATTCTTCCACGACAACCTCTTCAATCAACCTGATACCACAAAAGTATAAACAATTTAATGGCACAGTTGACCAACCCCCCACTCTCAGGCACTGCATCTTCTGGCGTCTCTTTCGTTTTTCTTCAGATAGCTTTACAGTTCAAAGTGGACGGCCCATGATAATGTCCCAATTTCAATGTCTCATCTTTACCACTCATGTCTTGTCCATTCGTCAACCAATATACCAGCATCATAAGAAAATGTTAGAACAGATCTTTCTCCGTGATCACTCCAAGTGGACTCTCACAGTATGAGAGAAACATGAAAGAAAAGCAGTTGATAGCTTAGATCTGATACTGTACACCAATTTCTGGCTTGGTTCTTTTCTCTCGGTAGAAGTGGTTAGGAAAGCCTCCTTCAATGCCTTTGTCTCTCTTCTTCAGCCAGTTAGAGGGGGTATTGAGGTACACACACCATTCAGTCCAATTATCTCTTCCATGCATTAAGATACCGTCTGATGTCACTTTTCATGATAACCTCGAAAGAACAGATCAGAACAATAGTTTAGTTCAGTTCATTAACTACATGATCAATTATTACTTTTACCAATTATTCTTAATACACATATCTAAACATATTTCACAGAGAATATCAAAACATTCTATTGAAACTATTCTTTCAAATTGGTTTATACTCCCCATCTCACTGTCAACTCCATCATAGAGCCAAGGATCAAAAAGTTAGACCTATACCCCTCGGGAATAGAACAAAACAAACACAACAATACAATACACTCAACAATACAATACACTCCTTCACATATCACTTAAGGTGTATAACTTCAATTCAAACCCTCAAAAAACTGAATCCTCCCCCATGTTTTACACACATCTCTCCGTATGAGAGTAATGTAAATCCCATGTCTCCTTCAATTTCCATCCATCCCGGAAGAAAGAATCCTACTCAAACACATCAGAATACAATGTTTAATTAAGTTAAATCAACTCCTAAAACAAAATAAACAAATAAACCCCTTTAATCAGAAATCTAATCATTTCAACCTATTGATATACATTTTGTAAAAACTATCCTGATTTTAACAAATCTTTCAAAAGTTGGTGCTGTCTCAGCGTAAAAATCAAAACAAACTTTTTTCCATTCATATCCACAAAGCTTTCATTCCCCAAAGGTCAATACTGTTCAGCACATCCATTAATGATCTTCCTTTAGTCTGTACAGGGTCTGAAGTTCCAATGTATGCAGATGATACAGTGATAAATTCATGCAAATAACAAACTACACAAGAACTCACTACTATAATGGTTCAGATGACAAAATTGCTCAGAGACTCATGTTTACATCTCAATAAAATAAAACACAGTCTGCATGTTCCTCAAAAACCAACTACTACTAAAAAGCTCCTGGTGGTATCTGATTTTAAGTGCCAAGGCATCATACTTGATTCCAACCTCTCTTTTAAAAAGCAAATTATAAAGGGACTCAAATACAAAATTCAACCTAGCTAATTACCCAAACCATATGAAATTGTTTTGACTATTGCGGTAACAACACTATAATTCAAATATATGATACTCCCCCACGTTAACATACTAGTTTACTAGTTTGGCCCAAGTTTGCTTTTCAACATTCATACCCATTTAGTCTTCTGTCAACAGGTTGGCGTACTATTCAATCCAGCAATCATCTTTAATGACCTGACATTGTTCCACATAATGGAAACATGCTATAACGTTAGACTACATGAACTTTCCTGCTCAAATTAACTGGTGTTACTTAAACAATCAAACCAAGAATCAATAACCATCAGAATCTATCCTTACGATGTTTTATGATTCAGACATCCAGTCTCCCAATTCTCAGAACAATACAGTAAATATAAACGCCACAAATCTCTGATGCCCACCTAGCGAATCAGCTGCTAGAAATACAGAAAAAAAATGTACCTGAACAACGGTCAAAACAATTAGAGTAAGGTTATTGTATATTCAAACTAATAACGCAAATTTACGTTATTCTACAACAATCTACCTGCCTCCAGCAACTTTCCCTGACAATTAGTAGCCAACATAGCAACTAACTCTCTTCCTCTTTTTCCCCCAGTTGGGTAAAAATATAACCCCTCTCATTTCAACGTTTTTCCTTACCTCTATCGTAAGA
This sequence comes from Oncorhynchus nerka, assembly GCF_034236695.1. Taxonomy (NCBI): domain Eukaryota; kingdom Metazoa; phylum Chordata; class Actinopteri; order Salmoniformes; family Salmonidae; genus Oncorhynchus; species Oncorhynchus nerka. The sequence continues at coordinate 51,580,005 of NC_088421.1, read as the reverse complement.
TTAAAAACCCCAACTTTATAACTTCCTCTTCTCTTTGCTCTTCACACTTATGAGAATGTATCCTATTTCTTTAAAAATAACACGCAGCGCCAAAATTATAACATGCGTCAGTCAATCTATAAGAATGAAAAACACTTCGGTAACCACTTTCCATTGCCATTCTCTCCCCGCTATTATTCAGAATTTCTTTAACTTAGGTAACTGTCTTCTCTATTGATACAGTAATTTAAATACGACCCAATTCTCAATACATTATTCCAGCAGATCATTTAGTGAACAGACATCGTCTCGCATCAGAATTCACTTCGTTATTATTTTAAGTTGAATTAGTCTATCAATTTAACCTAAACAATCTATTGAAAACATTAAATTTATCTCTTATACAAACACTAGCGACCATAACTTTCCAGGCAAAACATACAAATAGATTATTTACAATCAAAAACTCTGAATTCAGCCAGCGCCATGACTGGGAATGGAACTCGGGCATCCCGCGTGGCAGGCGAGAATCCTACCACTGAACCACCAAAGCATGTAAATGACTAACATTCTCCAGAAATAAACACACTTTACAAGTAAAATCAAGACACGTCACTATCAGCAATTCCCAGAAAAATAATAGCCCAAATTGAATAGTACAAACGTTACTCCAGCTATGATTCTCAAATGCCAAATGAATAGATTAGCAATCAAAGAATAAAATCGACACTAATGACTAGGAAGCAGATATTGCGCCTTTTAATAAAAGTAGATTATGTTTACTTATGCAACGTATTTCAATTACTTTACTACATCACATTAATCACTCAATGATAATTAGTTTGATGGAAAACTTTAGGCTTTGTACAACATTATAAATTACATCGAGCATCCTCGAATTCTCTTTAACTTTATGGAAAACAGGTTATTCAATAAATCCCGCAACTTCTCTCATACTGGGAAGAAAAATTATAACATGTTCAGACCTTAAGGGCAGTTTAATTTAACATGTTTCACCCAGACGGAGATAATCCAATATGCGTTTTATAGTTACATCGTTAGGGTAAGATAACCAAAAGTGGACACACTCTAATCAGTTTCTAGAGCTCAATTTCCCAGATTTTGTAGATTATTTTAATAGTGCTTAAAAACTTCATCAATTATCCATTTAAGATATCAACTCAAAACCTACGTACGTCTACGAATGGGTGGTTTAAATTGTATCTAATCGTTCTCAGCATTACTTTCTCAACTCTCTAGTAATTGATTATACACACATACAATTTATCATCATTTTTAATAATTCACAGAATCCATATAAAACTTAAGAAAAACACAGAACTTTAAGGATCATCCACACAGGATTGGTCAGATGTTCGCACAGAACTTTAAGGATCATCCACACAGGATTGGTCAGATGTTCGCACAGAACTTTAAGGATCATCCACACAGGATTGGTCAGATGTTCTAGTGATCACAGAACAGGATCACCACACACAGATTGGTCAACTTTAAGGATCATCCACACAGGATTGGTCAGATGTTCGCACAGAACTTTAAGGATCATCCACACAGGATTGGTCAGATGTTCACACAGAACTTTAAGGATCATCCACACAGGATTGGTCAGATGTTCACACAGAACTTTAAGGATCCACACAGGATTGGTCAGATGATCACACAGAACTTTAAGGATGATTGGTCAGATGATCACACAGAACTTTAAGATCATCCACACAGGATTGGTCAGATGTTCACACAGAACTTTAAGGATCATCCACACAGGATTGGTCAGATGATCACACAGAACTTTCAGGATCACCCACACAGGATTGGTCAGATGATCACATAGAACTGGTCAGACGTCCACACAGAACATCAGAAAAAGGTTTGTAATCACTGCCAAAGGTGCTTCAAAGTACTGAAAAGTGCTAGAAAATGTGCTAGAAATGTTTATTCATGCACACAACAGTTTTATGTGGAGGCAAAAAAATAAACAACCTCTTTTCACTTGGTTTATCTGTGATTTCAGATCAAAAGTAGGTTTTGTGCATTGAGTCAACCCTACCCCGCTCACACAGAACGGTCCGACAACTATTACCTAGTGATCCCATAACAAAATACTCACACAGAGTAACCCAGGGCATACCTGGCTAGCACATTTAAAATAATTGGAATTCACCACATCTGAGGGTCACTTAGACAAATCACACAGACGCACAGAATGAGGTCCTTCTTCCAATAGGGCTTCACCAAATTTCGTGTTTCACCAAGAACACATAGTCCCCTTTGGCTCCTCACCCCAACAGACGACCTCACCAAATCCCCACTGTGATCAATTCAGTGTCAGGAGGGCTCTTGGTCACTGGCAACCGGACAGTGCAGAGTATCTTTTGAGTCCACAAAACCCCCAGATTACTCTCCTCTGACTCGGCCCTGCTTACGCCACCAAGGTGCCTTCCTTACAAAGGAATTCACGCTCAGTGTATACGTAACAGGCATAATTAAAAAACTCGACTTCAAATCTGTGTGTGGTTCGCTCACCTTTTTCTTTAAAAAAACTCAGTTCGAGATGTGGTATCCACTCAGCTCGCTTCCTCTTAGATCAAAGGTTGGTCCATCTGCTTCGTTCCCGAAGTGTGGTTCTCCCTGAGATCCCAAGTTTAGGGATCCCTCGTGCACAATTTATTTACCTAGATCGTAGGAACGGTCACAGTAGTGAGATGAAAGATTCACATCCCCTCCTAGTTATCGCCAAATGTCGTAGGAAATGTCCTCTATTTACCAAATCATGAGCGCAAGCCACACACAAGTCAGAGTTAGTTATCAAAGTCCATCTTTAATTATATGAGCTCCATCACAACCCTGTGACTCTCAGGCAATTCAGTTTCTATCAATGAATTCTCTGAGACCCCCTTACACATTGCAACTGAGATCCTTTAATAGCAAAGAACACACATAGTCAGACAGCATAGACATAATAAATCGTTCAGCTTTGTCTCCTTACTCAAACCCCAGAACCATAAACCAATCCTCCATATCAACAGGCATATATCAAATTGTCATTTAGATACAACCAATTCTAAATACAACCAATCCTGGACAAGCTCACGGGGAGCATAGAATGATTCCAGACACTGCCATTCTCCTTTCCCTGATGGGAAAAGTAGGGAGTGACTGGCACACACACACAGTGGAGCAAAATATATGTTTACACATGATGATCCAGTAGTTAGCGCTGCTTGACCTCTCCCCTCTCTGCGGTCCAAGCAACTTAGTCTTGACATAGAACAGATAACTGCAACCCCGCCACAGTATTATACAAAAATACCATTCTGATGAGAAGTAACTTACAAACATATGATGAATATAAAACATCTTACCTATGTTACCAACCAATTCTGATTATTCCCCAACAAATGATAATGAGGCAATCAGTAGAGTAAAAACCCACAACAGTAGTTATGATGAGACAATCAGTAGGTTAAACCCACAACAGTAGTTATGATGAACAGACAATCAGTAGGTTAAACCCACAACAGTAGTTATGATGAGACAATCAGTAGGTTAAACCCACAACAGTAGTTATGATGAACAGTTAAACAATCAGTAGAGACAATCAGTAAAACCCACAACAGTAGTTATGATGAACAGACAATCAGTAGGTTAAACCCACAACAGTAGTTATGATGACAATCAGGTTAAACCCACAACAGTAGTTATGATGAACAGACAATCAGTAGGTTAAACCCACAACAGTAGTTATGATGAACAGACAATCAGTAGGTTAAACCCACAACAGTAGTTATGATGAGACAATCAGTAGGTTAAACCCACAACAGTAGTTATGATGAGACAATCAGTAGGTTAAACCCACAACAGTAGTTATTTTATGGAGACAATCATGCAGTAAACCCACATGTAAATGATGAGACAATCAAGGTTAAACCCACACAGTAGTTATGATGAACAGACAATCAGTAGGTTAAACCCACAACAGTCAGTACCATGAAAGACCTTCAGTGAAATGCTGATACAGACAGGTTAGGTGAAACCCACAACAGTAGTTATGATGAGACAATCAGTAGGTTAAACCCACAACAGTAGTTATGACTACAATCAGGTTAAACCACAACAGTAGTTATGATGAACAGACAATCAGTAGGTTAAACCCACAACAGTAGTTATGTGAGACAATCAGTAGGTTAAACCTTACAGTGAAATGCTGAGACAATCAGTAGGTGAAACCCACAACAGTAGAAATGATGAACAGACAATCAGGTTAAACCATGAAATACCTTAGTGAAATGATGAACAGACAATCAGTAGGTTAACACAACAGGTATGATGAGACAATCAAGGTTAAACCCACAACAGTAGAAATGATGAGACAATCAGGTACCATGTTATGAAATACCAGTAGGTTAAACCCACAACAGTGAAATGATGAAAGACAATCAGTAGGTTAAACCCATGAAATAGTTATGAGTGACAAATGTTAAATACAACAGGTACCATGAAATACCTTACAGTGAAATGCTGAATACAAAGGTACCATGAAATACCTTAGTGAAATGCTGAATACAACAGGTACCAAATAATTAAATAATTATAATTAATAACAAATAATTAAAGAGCAAATAATAAAATGTGATTAGAATAGAATAAAAGTAACAAATAATTAAAGAGCAAAGTAGAAAAACCTGCATTTGCAGAAAGGAGCCCAAGGCACCTTGATTACATAGATCACACAGAGGAGAGGTTATGGTTTTCATTAAATGATGTTTTCTAGGTGGAAGGTGAACCCTGTTTATGAGATTATAATGTATCAGCTGGTGATTAGGATTGTTAGATGAACCCACTAAGTTCCTGATGAATTCCTCTTCAGCAGCTACTTCCATGGACACAGTGATTTCAATGTCCTTCACCTTACAGGTCAGATGCTCAGTCAACAGTCTCTTTGGTGCATCTTCAGTGAACTCTGTAGCCACATTCTAGGTCTGTCTCTTATGATGTCATTTAGAACACCATTCAACTCAGTGTTCTGATAGGTTCTTTACTGCAGCAGCAAACATTGGTCCTGATTCTCCCTCTTCCTGAAATGTCCTGTGGAACCCATGAAAACCTTTCAGTATTAACTAGTGGTTCTGGTGAAACATGTCCTTTCAGTATTAACTAGTGGTTCTGGTGAAACAGGTCCTCAAGTATTAACTAGTGGTTCTGGTGAAACAGGTCCTTTCATTATTAACTAGTGGTTCTGGTGAAACAGGTCATTTCAGCATTAACTAGTGGTTCTGGTGAAACAGGTCCTTTCAGTATTAACTAGTGGTTCTGGTGAAACAGGTCCTTTCAGTATTAACTAGTGGTTCTGGTGAAACAGGTCCTTTCAGCGTTAACTAGTGGTTCTGGTGAAACAGGTCCTTTCAGTATTAACTAGTGGTTCTGGTGAAACATGTCCTTTAAGTATTAACTAGTGGTTCTGGTGAAACAGGTCCTTTCAGTATTAACTAGTGGTTCTGGTGAAACATGTCCTTTCAGTATTAACTAGTGGTTCTGGTGAAACATGTCCTTTCAGTATTAACTAGTGGTTCTGGTGAAACAGGTCCTTTCAGTATTAACTAGTGGTTCTGGTGAAACAGGTCCTTTCAGTATTAACTAGTGGTTCTGGTGAAACATGTCCTTTCAGTATTAACTAGTGGTTCTGGTGAAACAGGTCCTTTCAGTATTAACTAGTGGTTCTGGTGAAACAGGTCCTTTCAGTATTAACTAGTGGTTCTGGTGAAACAGGTCCTTTCAGTATTAACTAGTGGTTCTGGTGAAACAGGTCCTTTCAGTATTAACTAGTGGTTCTGGTGAAACAGGTCCTTTCAGTATTAACTAGTGGTTCTGGTGAAACAGGTCCTTTCAGTATTAACTAGTGGTTCTGGTGAAACATGTCCTTTCAGTATTAACTAGTGGTTCTGGTGAAACAGGTCCTTTCAGTATTAACTAGTGGTTCTGGTGAAACAGGTCCTTTCAGTATTAACTAGTGGTTCTGGTGAAACAGGTCCTTTCAGTATTAACTAGTGGTTCTGGTGAAACAGGTCCTTTCAGTATTAACTAGTGGTTCTGGTGAAACAGGTCCTTTCAGTATTAACTAGTGGTTCTGGTGAAACAGGTCCTTTCCTCATTAACTAGTGGTTCTGGTGAAACAGGTCCTTTCAGTATTAACTAGTGGTTCTGGTGAAACATGTCCTTTCAGTATTAACTAGTGGTTCTGGTGAAACAGGTCCTTTCAGTATTAACTAGTGGTTCTGGTGAAACATGTCCTTTCAGTATTAACTAGTGGTTCTGGTGAAACAGGTCCTTTCAGTATTAACTAGTGGTTCTGGTGAAACATGTCCTTTCAGTATTAACTAGTGGTTCTGGTGAAACAGGTCCTTTCAGTATTAACTAGTGGTTCTGGTGAAACAGGTCCTTTCAGTATTAACTAGTGGTTCTGGTGAAACAGGTCCTTTCAGTATTAACTAGTGGTTCTGGTGAAACAGGTCCTTTCAGTATCTTCACAACATCCCCATACGTCTTATTACCTGTTCTGTCTGGATGTAACAGGCTGACTAGTAAATTACATGTCTTTGGCCCCATTACACTAAAAACTATAAGCACAATGATGTCCTCATCAATGTAATTTGCAAGAACAGAATATTCAAACCTTTCTGTATATGAGCTCGACTGTCCAATGGTACCAACAATTCCAGACATTTTTCATTATTCAATAGGCTCCTGATTGTCACTCACTTCAGTATTGTCCTCAACCACAGCAATAATTTCCTCAGTCACGTGATCTTTATTCACTTCGCTCATTTAGCAGTTTTAAATTCCAAAGTTCTTTGGTTTAAGTGATTAATGTCCTTTCTTTTAATCACTGTATATTCCTCCCTTTTAATCAAATTGTTTTCCCGCTCCGACATCCGTCTCATGGGTCCTTTTCTGCCCTTCATGATGGGTGATTCCTTCCGGAGACACCTGAAACCCCACCTCTTTCAGGAATACCTAGGATAGGATAAAGTAATCCTTCTCACCCCCCTTAAAAGATTTAGATGCACTATTGTAAAGTGGCTGTTCCACTGGATGTCTGACTTAAAATGATGTTAACTCTCAATTTGCTCCACTTCGCTCTGATGATGTTAAGTTAGCCTCCATGATGAAACTCTCTCTGACTTAAATGTAAATGTAAAATGTTAACTCTCTCTGTTAGCTCCACTTCCCTCCATGATGATGTTAACTCTCTCTGTTAGCTCCACTTCCCTCCATGATGATGTTAACTCTCTCTGTTAGCTCCACTTCCCTCCATGATGATGTTAACTCTCTCTGTTAGCTCCACTTCCCTCCATGATGATGTTAACTCTCTCTGTTAGTTCCACTTCATGACTTCCCTCCATGATGATGTTAACTCTCTCTGTTAGCTCCACTTCCCTCCATGATGATGTTAACTCTCTCTGTTAGCTCCACTTCCCTCCATGATGATGTTAACTCTTCTGTTAGCTCCACTTCCCTCCATGATGATGTTAACTCTCTCTGTTAACTTCCCTCCATGATGATGTTAACTCTCTCTGTTAGCTCCACTTCCCTCCATGATGATGTTAACTCTCTCTGTTAGCTCCACTTCCCTCCATGATGATGTTAACTCTCTCTGTTAGCTCCACTTCCCTCCATGATGATGTTAACTCTCTCTGTTAGCTCCACTTCCCTCCATGATGATGTTAACTCTCTCTGTTAGCTCCACTTCCCTCCATGATGATGTTAACTCTCCTCTTAGCTCCACTTCCCTCCATGATGATGTTAACTCTCTCTGTTAGCTCCACTTCCCTCCATGATGATGTTAACTCTCTCTGTTAGCTCCACTTCCCTCCATGATGATGTTAACTCTCTCTGTTAGCTCCACTTCCCTCCATGATGATGTTAACTCTCTCTGTTAGCTCCACTTCCCTCCATGATGTTAACTCTCTCTGTTGATGTTAAGCTGTTAGCTCCACCTCCATGATGATGTTAACAGCTCTCTCTGTTAGCTCCACTTCCCTCCATGATGATGTTAACTCTCTCTGTTAGCTCCATGATGATGTTAACTAGCTCCACTTCCCTCCATGATGATGTTAACTCTCTCTGTTAGCTCCACTCCATGATGATGTTAGCTCCACTTCCACTTCCCTCCATGATGATGTTAACTCTCTCTGTTAGCTCCACTTCCCTCCATGATGATGATGTTAACTCTCTCTGTTAGCTCCATGATGATGTTAACTTGTTAGCTCCACCCTCCATGATGATGTTAACTCTCTCTGTTAGCTCCACTTCCCTCCATGATGATGTTAACTCTCTCTGTTAGCTCCACTTCCCTCCATGATGATGTTAACTCTCTCTGTTAGCTCCACTTCCCTCCATGATGATGTTAACTCTCTCTGTTAGCTCCACTTCCCTCCATGATGATGTTAACTCTCTCTGTTAGCTCCACTATGCACTTGCCTCTGCTAGTAATACACTGTGTTAACATGAGCCTTGACTGAACCACAGAAAATCAGTTTTAAACAGTTGTAAAAACCGACTCCTTCCAGACAGAATAGTTCCTGTTGTCAGGGTTTTCCTCTGGTGAAGTAGAGGAGGACCACAGAAAAACCAGTGGTTATATTGACTCATGTGTTGTCAGGGTTTTCCTCTGGTGAAGTAGAGGAGGACCAAAACGCAGCGTGGTTATATTGACTCATGTTTAATAAAAACAGATAAACATGAACACTACAAAACAATAAACGTGGAAAACCAAAAACAGCCCTATCTGGTGCAAAACAGGAACAATCACCCACAAACACACAGTGAAACCCAGGCTACCTAAGTATGATTCTCAATCAGAGACAACTAATGACACCTGCCTCTGATTGAGAACCATACTAGGCCGAAACATAGAAATACCCCCAAAACATAGAAAAACAAACATAGACTGCCCACCCAACTCACGCCCTGACCATACTAAATAATGACAAAACAAAGGAAATAAAGGTCAGAACGTGACACCTGTAGATTCAGACTCATCGCCAATCTTTCGTTATGTTTTGTGGGTTTCATAACCAGGTCTGTATAACAATTCAATAATGATGAGACGGGAGACAGGAATCAGTTCAACCATTTATCTGGAACGTGATCATCTCAACACATACAAACCCCCATGATGCTCTGCGGCACAACCCCAATACACAACAAATACATCATACATAAGTAAATGGACAGTAAACAAAACTCAGAGGACTTTAAATGTTCTAGAAAGTAGAACCATGGGACAGGGTCAGAAAATGTTTGATACCTGGTTACAGAGGTGACATAACCATAAGGTCCATTATAACACAGTGAAGTAGGGCCATGGGACAGGGTCAGAAAGGTCAGTATGTTTGATACCTGGTTACAGAGGTGACATAACAAGCATAAGGTCCATTATAACACAGTGAAGTAGGGCCATGGGACAGGGTCAGAAAGGTCAGTATGTTTGGTACCTGGTTACAGAGGTGACATAACAAGCATAAGGTCCATTATAACACAGTGAAGTAGGGCCATGGGACAGGGTCAGAAAGGTCAGTATGTTTGATACCTGGTTACAGAGGTGACATAACAAGCATAAGGTCCATTATAACACAGTGAAGTAGAGGTGGGAGCTAAAAGCAGACATGGACAGTGAGACGGTGTGAGGAGGTCAGGGGTCAAACACTAGATCAGGACAGGTAGAAATGGCAGGGCTGGAAATAGACAGAGACACATTCTGATCATGGCTCAGACCTGACCTGAGACACCCAATCAGAAGATGCCATAACAAAGTCCTGACCTGAGACACCCAATCAGAAGATGCCATAACAAAGTCCTGACCTGAGACACCCAATCAGAAGATGCCATATCAAAGTCCTGGCCAGTAGGCTATATGGGATTTAATCATCAAAATCCAGAACATTTAACATCTGTCAATAAAACATTAGTTTAGAGCTTTAGTGAAAGGATGGAATGACTTAGTGTTACTACCATTTAGTGAAAGGATGGAATGACTTAGTGTTACTACCATTTAGTGAAAGGATGGAATGACTTAGTGTTACTACCATTTAGTGAAAGGATGGAATGACTTAGTGGTACTACCATTTAGTGAAAGGATGGAATGACTTGGTGTTACTACCATTTAGTGAAAGGAAGGAATGACTTCAGAGTGTTACTACCATTTAGTGAAAGGATGGAATTACTTAGTGTTACTACCATTTAGTGAAAGGATGGAATGACTTAGTGTTACTACCATTTAGTGAAAGGATGGAATGACTTAGTGTTACTACCATTTAGTGAAAGGATGGAATGACTTAGTGTTACTACCATTTAGTGAAAGGATGGAACGACTTAGTGTTACTACCATTTAGTGAAAGGATGGAATGACTTAGTGTTACTACCATTTAGTGAAAGGATGGAATGACTTAGTGTTACTACCATTTAGTGAAAGGATGGAATGACTTAGTGTTACTACCATTTAGTGAAAGGATGGAATGACTTAGTGTTACTACCATTTAGTGAAAGGATGGAATGACTTAGTGTTACTACCATTTAGTGAAAGGATGGAATGACTTAGTGTTACTACCATTTAGTGAAAGGATGGAATGACTTAGTGTTACTACCATTTAGTGAAAGGATGGAATGACTTAGTGTTACTACCATTTAGTGAAAGGATGGAATGACTTAGTGTTACTACCATTTAGTGAAAGGATGGAATGACTTAGTGTTACTACCATTTAGTGAAAGGATGGAATGACTTAGTGTTACTACCATTTAGTGAAAGGATGGAATGACTTAGTGTTACTACCATTTAGTGAAAGGATGGAATGACTTAGTGTTACTACCATTTAGTGAAAGGATGGAATGACTTAGTGTTACTACCATTTAGTGAAAGGATGGAATGACTTAGTGTTACTACCATTTAGTGAAAGGATGGAATGACTTAGTGTTACTACCATTTAGTGAAAGGATGGAATGACTTAGTGTTACTACCATTTAGTGAAAGGATGGAATGACTTAGTGTTACTACCATTTAGTGAAAGGATGGAATGACTTAGTGTTACTACCATTTAGTGAAAGGATGGAATGACTTAGTGTTACTACCATTTAGTGAAAGGATGGAATGACTTAGTGTTACTACCATTTAGTGAAAGGATGGAATGACTTAGTGTTACTACCATTTAGTGAAAGGATGGAATGACTTAGTGTTACTACCATTTAGTGAAAGGATGGAATGACTTAGTGTTACTACCATTTAGTGAAAGGATGGAATGACTTAGTGTTACTACCATTTAGTGAAAGGATGGAATGACTTAGTGTTACTACCATTTAGTGAAAGGATGGAATGACTTAGTGTTACTACCATTTAGTGAAAGGATGGAATGACTTAGTGTTACTACCATTTAGTGAAAGGATGGAATGACTACCATTTAGTGTTACTACCATTTAGTGAAAGGATGGAATGACTTAGTGTTACTACCATTTAGTGAAAGGATGGAATGACTTAGTGTTACTACCATTTAGTGAAAGGATGGAATGACTTAGTGTTACTACCATTTAGTGAAAGGATGGAATGACTTAGTGTTACTACCATTTAGTGAAAGGATGGAATGACTTAGTGTTACTACCATTTAGTGAAAGGATGGAATGACTTAGTGTTACTACCATTTAGTGAAAGGATGGAATGACTTAGTGTTACTACCATTTAGTGAAAGGATGGAATGACTTAGTGTTACTACCATTTAGTGAAAGGATGGAATGACTTAGTGTTACTACCATTTAGTGAAAGGATGGAATGACTTAGTGTTACTACCATTTAGTGAAAGGATGGAATGACTTACCATTTAGTGAAAGGAGTGTTACTACCATTTAGTGAAAGGATGGAATGACTTAGTGTTACTACCATTTAGTGAAAGGATGGAATGACTTAGTGTTACTACCATTTAGTGAAAGGAAGGAATGACAAACATAAAACATTGAATACTGATCTTTTTATTAAACTGAACAATAAAATAAACCCAACATTCAACAATTTCAAGCATTTTAGTGAGTTTCAGTTCACATAAGGACATCAGTCAGTTGAAATACTAAATTCATTAGGCCCTAGTCTATGGATTTCACATGACTGGGAATACAGATATGAATATGATTATCAGACACCTTAAAATAAAACAGTAGGAGTGTGGATCAGAAAACCAGTCAGTATCTGTTGTGACCACCATTTGCCTCATGCAGCGCGACACATCTCCTTCACCTTGAGTTGATCAGGCTGTTAATTGTGGCCTGTGGAATGTTGACCCAGTCCTTTTCAATGGCTGTTCAAAGTTGCTGGATATTGGCGGGAATTGGAACACGCTGTCGTACACATCTATCCAGAGCATCCCAAACATGCTCAATAGGTGACATGTCTATCCAGAGCATCCCAAACATAATCAATAGGTGACATGTCTATCCAGAGCATCCCAAACATGCTCAATGGGTGACATGTCTATCCAGAGCATCCCAAACATACTCAATAGGTGACATGTCTATCCAGAGCATCCCAAACATGCTCAATGGGTGACATGTCTATCCAGAGCATCCCAAACATGCTCAATAGGTGACATGTCTATCCAGAGCATCCCAAACATAATCAATAGGTGACATGTCTATCCAGAGCATCCCAAACATGCTCAATGGGTGACATGTCTATCCAGAGCATCCCAAACATGCTCAATGTGTGACATGTCTATCCAGAGCATCCCAAACATGCTCAATGGGTGACATGTCTATCCAGAGCATCCCAAACATGCTCAATAGGTGACATGTCTATCCAGAGCATCCCAAACATGCTCAATAGGTGACATGTCTATCCAGAGCATCCCAAACATGCTCAATAGGTGACATGTCTATCCAGAGCATCCCAAACATGCTCAATAGGTAACATGTCTATCCAGAGCATCACAAACATGCTCAATGGGTGACATGTCTAGTGAGTAGTCAGGCCATGGAAGAACTGTGTTTTTTTCAGCTCCCAGAAATTGTGTACAAATGCTTGCCACATCGGGCCGTGCATTATCATGCTGAAACATGAGGTGATGGCAGCAGATGAATGGCACGACAGTGGGATCTCATCACGGTATATCTGTGCATTATCATGCTGAAACATGAGCTGATGGCAGCAGATGAATGGCACGACAATGGGATCTCATCACGGTATCTCTGTGCATTATCATGCTGAAACATGAGGTGATGGCAGCAGATGAATGGCACGACAATGGGATCTTATTACGGTATCTCTGTGCATTATCATGCTGAAACATGAGGTGATGGCGGTGGATGAATGGCACCACAATGGGATCTTATCACGGTATCTCTGTGCATTATCATGCTGAAACATGAGATGATGGCGGTGGATGAATGGCACGACAATGGGATCTTATCACGGTATCTCTGTGCATTATCATGCTAAAACATGAGATGATGGCTGTGGATGAATGGCACCACAATGGGATCTCATCACGTTCAAATTGCCATCGATTAAAATGTACTTGTGTTCGTTGTCCGTAGCTTATGCTGAACAAAAAAATAAACCCAACAGTATGTGTGTGTTTGTCCTGTGTGTGTGTGTCTCAGTGTGTGCATCCTCCGTGTGTGTGTGTGTGTGTGTGTCTAGTGTGTGTCCACTGTGTGTGTGTGTCCTCTACGTGTGAATGTGTGTGTGTGTCAGTGTGTGCCCTCTGTGTGTGCCCTGTGTGTGTGAGTGTCCAGCGTGTGTGTCAGTGAGTGTGTGTCCTCTGTTTGATTGTGTGTGTCCGCTGTGTGATTGTGTATGTGAGTGTGTGTGTCCTCTGTGTGTGTGTGTGTGTCCAGTGTGTGTGTGTCCAGTGTGTGTGTGCCAATATGTATGTGTGTGTATGTGTCAGTCTGAGTCTGTGTCCAGCGTGTGTGTATTTGTCCTGTGTGTTTGTGTGTGTGTGTCCTGTATGTTTGTGTGTCCAGTGTGTGAGTGTGTGTGTGTGTCCAGTGTGTGTGTGTGTGTGTGTGTGTGTGTCCAGTGTGTGTGTGTGTGTTTGTGTGTCCAGTGTGTGAGTGTGTGTGTGTGTATGTGTTTCAGGTTATTATTTACAGAGTCACTGAGGAATCATCATGAACCCTAAACCCTGGATAGAGGGGCTCAGTGAATGTGGAGGTGAATGTGTACAGGTGGGTCAACGTGTCAGAGGAGGCTCTATAGAAGGACAGAGTGCCGGCTGGCCAGTCCAGATACACTCCTACTCTGTGGGAGCTGGAGGAGGGGACGACTATGGTCGTGGGATTCTCATTGTGCCAGGCAATGTAACTGTTGTGAGAGCAGAACAGACTCCAGGACTTGTCATTCCATCCAAGACAACAGTCATCACCCCTTCCTCTCCTGCTGATTCCTTTATATGTCACTCCTATATCAGCCCCTCTCCCACTCCACTCTACCTCCCAGTAACAGCGCCCAGTCAGACCCTCTCTACACAGCACCTGTCCACAGTCCTCAAATCTCTCTGGGTGATCAGGATACGGCTGCTCCTCTGTCCTACATGTCACCTTTCTGTTCTCCTCAGACAGAGAGAGGCATCTGTCTACTGTGTTTGGGTCCAGTGTGAGATCACAGACATCTGATGGATGAAACCAGACACAATATTAGAAATCATCATCATTCACATTAGAATGTTAACTCACTTTTCACAAATTCATTTAATGTAGATGTTTCTAGGTATCAAAAGGAGAAGTTAAGGTAACTTGAGACTTGTTGAATGATCATATGTTATAGTGTATGGTAATATAAAACACACTTATTCCTATTAATTACACACACACACACACACACACACACACACACACACACACACACACACACACACACACACTTAAAGCAACTCTTTGTAAACGTTGGTGTCCCTGATTTCTGCTTCTGTGGAACTACAGCTGATATTTAATATAACCAAGTAAGTAATGATGGTGGTCTTTGACTTTGACTTAACTTGAATTAAGACTTATTCTTAGTCATATTCTTCACAGCAGTCAATACTCACATTTTCTAAGTCCAGGTTTCATTGTGTTCTCTCCACCATGTTCCACACTGTAGTGGTAAGCAGAAGAACAGACAGTCATTGGGGATACACCTGAACTCACACACACACACACACACACACACACACACACACACACACACACACACACACACACACACACACACACACACACAGTCAAGCGTTGGTAAGAATGTGTGTGTCCAGTAAGTGTGTGTGTGTCCAGTCTGTGTGTCCAGTGTGTGTGTGTGTGTGTCCAGTATGTGTGTGTGTCCAGTGTGTGTGTGTGTGTGTGTGTCTGTGAGTATAACAGAACTGATATTGCATGCGAAACCCTGAGAAAAATCAAACCAGGAAGTTGCTTCTATTTTGAAAACTCCATCAAATCAAATCAAATCTAATTTTATTTGTCACATACACATGGTTAGCAGATGTTAGTGCGAGTGTAGCGAAATGCTTGTGCTTCTAGATCTGACAATGCAGTAATAACCAACAAGTAATCTAGCTAACAATTCCAAAACTACTACCTTATAGACACAAGTGTAAGGGGATAAGGAATCTGTACATAAAGATATATGAATGAGTGATGGTACAGAGCGGCATAGGCAAGATACAGTAGATGGTATTGAGTGCAGTATATACATATGAGATGAGTATGTAAACAAAGTGGCATAGTTAAAGTGGCTAGTGATACATGTATTACATAAGGATGTAGTAGATGATATAGAGTACAGTATATACATATACATATGAGATGAATAATGTAGGGTATGTAAACATTATATTAGGTAGCATTGTTTAAAGTGGCTAGTGATATATTTTACATCATTTTCCATCAATTCCCATTATTAAAGTGGCTAGAGTTGAGTCAGTGTGTTGGCAGCAGCCACTCAATGTTAGTGGTGGCTGTTTAACAGTCTGATGGCCTTGAGATAGAAGCTGTTTTTCAGTCTGTCGGTCTCAGCTTTGATGCACCTGTACTGACCTCGCCTTCTGGATGATAGCGGGGTGAACAGGCAGTGGCTTGGGTGGTTGTTGTCCTTGATGATCTTTATGGCCTTCCTGTAACATCGGGTGGTGTAGGTGTCCTGGAGGGCAGGTAGTTTGCCCCGGTGATGCGTTGTGCAGACCTCACTACCCTCTGGAGAGCCTTACGGTTGTGGGCGGAGCAGTTGCCGTACCAGGCGGTGATACAGCCCGACAGGATGCTCTCGATTGTGCATCTGTAGAAGTTTGTGAGTGCTTTTGGTGACAAGCCGAATTTCTTCAGCCTCCTGAGGTTGAAGAGGCGCTCCTGCGCCTTCTTTACGATGCTGTCTGTGTGGGTGGACCAATTCAGTTTGTCTGTGATGTGTACGCCGAGGAACTTAAAACTTACTACCCTCTCCACTACTGTTCCATCGATGTGGATAGGGGGGTGTTCCCTCTGCTGTTTCCTGAAGTCCACAATCATCTCCTTAGTTTTGTTGACGTTGAGTGTGAGGTTATTTTCCTGACACCACACTCTGAGGGCCCTCACCTCCTCCCTGTAGGCGTATCGTCGTTGTTGGTAATCAAGAATACCACTGTTGTGTCATCCGCAAACTTGATGATTGAGTTGGAGGCGTGCGTGGCCACACAGTCGTGGGTGAACAGGGAGTACAGGAGAGGGCTCAGAACGCACCCTTGTGGGGCCCCAGTGTTGAGGATCAGCGGGGTGGAGATGTTGTTGCCTACCCTTACCACCTGGGGTGGCCCGTCAGGAAGTCCAGTACCCAGGTGCACAGGGCGGGGTCGAGACCCAGGGTCTCGAGCTTGATGACGAGCTTGGAGGGCACTATGGTGTTAAATGCCGAGCTGTAGTCGATGAACAGCATTCTCACATAGGTATTCCTCTTGTCCAGGTGGGTTAGGGCAGTGTGCAGTGTGGTTGAGATTGCATCGTCTGTGGACCTATTTGGGCGGTAAGCAAATTGGAGTGGGTCTAGGGTGTCAGGTAGGGTGGAGGTGATATGGTCCTTGACTAGTCTCTCAAAGCACTTCATGATGACGGAAGTGAGTGCTACGGGGCGGTAGTCGTTTAGCTCAGCTACCTTAGCTTTCTTGGGAACAGGAACAATGGTGGCCCTCTTGAAGCATGTGGGAACAACAGACTGGGATAGGGATTGATTGAATATGTCCGTAAACACACCAGCCAGCTGGTCTGCGCATGCTCTGAGGGCGCGGCTGGGGATGCCGTCTGGGCCTGCAGCCTTGCGAGGGTTGACACGTTTAAATGTTTTCCTCACGTCGGCTGCAGTGAAGGAGAGTCCGCATGTTTTAGTTGCGGGCAGTGTCAGTGGCACTGTATTGTCCTCAAAGCGGGCAAAAAGTTATTTAGTCTGCCTGGGAGCAAGACATCCTGGTCCGTGACGGTGCTGGTTTTCTTTTTGTAATCCGTGATTGACTGTAGACCCTGCCACATACCTCTTGTGTCTGAGCCGTTGAATTGAGATTCTACTTTGTCTCTATACTGACGCTTAGCTTGTTTGATTGCCTTGCGGAGGGAATAGTTACACTGTTTGTATTCAGTCATGTTTCCAGTCACCTTGCCCTGATTAAAAGCAGTGGTTCGCGCTTTCAGTTTCACGCGAATGCTGCCATCAATCCACGGTTTCTGGTTTGGGAATGTTTTAATCGTTGCTATGGGAACGACATCTTCAATGCACGTTCTAATGAACTCGCACACCGAATCAGCGTATTCGTCAATGTTGTCGTCTGACGCAATACGGAACATATCCCAGTCCACGTGATGGAAGCAGTCTTGGAGTGTGGAATCAGATTGGTCGGACCAGCGTTGAACAGACCTCAGCGCGGGAGCTTCTTGTTTTAGTTTCTGTCTGTAGGCAGGGATCAGCAAAATGGAGTCGTGGTCAGCTTTTCCGAAAGGAGGGCGGGGCAGGGCCTTATATGCGTCGCGGAAGTTGGAATAGCAATGATCCAAGGTTTTTCCAGCCCTGGTTGCGCAATCGATATGCTGATAAACTTTAGGGAGTCTTGTTTTCAGATTAGCCTTGTTAAAATCCCCAGCTACAATGAATGCAGCCTCCGGATATATGGATTCCAGTTTGCAAAGAGTCAAATAAAGTTCGTTCAGAGCCATCGATGTGTCTGCTTGGGGGGGAATATATACGGCTGTGATTATAATCGAAGAGAATTCCCTTGGTAGATAATGCGGTCTACATTTGATTTTGAGGAATTCTAAATCAGGTTAACAGAAGGACTTGAGTTCCTGTATGTTGTTATGATCACACCACGTCCCGTTAACCATAAAGCATATGCCCCCGCCCTTCTTCTTACCAGAAAGATGTTTGTTTCTGTCGGCGCGATGCGTGGAGAAACCAGCTGGCTGCACCGTCTCCGAAAGCGTCTCTCCAGTGAGCCATGTTTCCGTGAAGCAAAGAACGTTACAGTCTCTGATGTCCCTCTGGAATGCTACCCTTGCTCGGATTTCATCAACCTTGTTGTCAAGAGACTGGTCATTGGCGAGGAGAATGCTAGGGAGTGGTGCACAATGTGCCCGTCTCCGGAGTCTACCAGAGGACCGGTTCGTTTTCCCCTTTTTCAAAGTAGTTTTTTGGGGTCGCCGGCTGGGATCCATTCCGTTGTCCTGGGTGAAAGGCAGAACGCAGGATCCGCTTCGCGAAAGTCATATTCTTGGTCGTACTGATGGTGAGTTGACGCTGCTCTTATGTTCAGTAGTTCTTCTCGACTGTATGTAATGAAACCTAAGATGGCCTGGGGTACCAATGTAAGAAATAACACGTAAAAAAACAAAAAACTGCATAGTTTCCTAGGAACGCGAAGCGAGGCGGCCATCTCTGTCGGCGCCGGAAGTAGTATACATGTTCCATAGCCTCACATTGCTCCATTTAAAGGGATATCAACCAGGTGTCAACAGTCTTCAGACATAGTTTCAGGCTTTTATTTTGAAAAATGAGCCAGAACGATGACATTGTGTCAAGTGGTCACATGAGTTTTGCTCGCGCAACAGAATATGGACAGTTATTGTTTTTCCCTCTCCTACTGTGAAAGACATTTGCGGTTGATATATTATTGATTATATATTTTAAAAACAACCTGAGGAATGTGTGCAGGTAGGCTACAGGAGCGCCTTGGTTAAGTGATTGTTTGACAATCAGATGAAAACATCATGACTGGTTGTGTTTATGCCACAATTAGAAGGCATAGGCGTGTCCATGAGGCTGGGGAAGCTGGGGAAGTTTTCACTAAAGTACATTTGAAGTAGCTTCTTTAAAAAAAAAACGGTATATTGTTTGAAATCGCATAGCCCACAGGCTAATTGATTATAAAAAACGTTTGACATGTTTCTGTGGACATTATGGAAACTATTTGGAATTTTCGTCTGCGTTGTTGTGACCGTTCTTTCCTGTGGATTTCTGAACATAACGCGACAAACAAACGGAGGTATTTTGAATCTAAACATAATCTTTATGGAACATTTGTTGTGTAACTTGGAGTCTCGTGAACGAAAACATCCGAAGATCATCAAAGGTAAACGATTAATTTGATTGCTTTTCTGATTTTCGTGACCAAGCTACCTGATACTAAGTGTACTTAATGTTTTATCATGCGATCGATAAACTTACACAAATGCTTGGATTGCTTTCGCTGTAAAGCATAATTTCAAAATATGAGATGAATTAACAAAAGGCTAAATTGTGTTTTGCAATATTGCACTTGTGATTTCATGAATTTGAATATTTTTAGTAATATTATTTGACTGAGGCACTATGCTATTCAGCGGTTGCTGATGACAATTATCCTGTTTAAGGGATGGGCAGTCAAGAAGTTAAGAATGTTTGTCCTAACCAGCCTGCTAATTCAAACATATCTGATATGAACATTGACATAAACCCTCTACATACTTGAGTTTCTCCAGTCTGCAGTGTGGATCCTCCAGTCCAGCAGAGAGCAGTCTGACACCTTTGTCTCCTGGGTGATTGTAGCTTAGGTCCAGCTCTCTCAGGTGTGAGGGGTTTGACCTCAGAGCAGAGACCAGAGAAGCACAGCCTTCCTCTGTGACCAGACAGCCTGACAGCCTGCAAAGAGTCAAATCATATTAAAACCACACTGCTATTCTTTGGTGGTGACATATTCAACATATTCAGATATATCAGTGTTCTGAAACCTGTCATATCTATTCATAAATGAATGGTTCATTATTAGAAATAATTATTATTATAAATGATCATAATATTACTTGTAGAGAGAAACATGTATAGTACAAATATTATAGTAGACTGACCAGACCAGTTTAAAAAGCAGTATCAGTCAAAAGACAGACAGTGAGGTATCAGATTTAGATTGTATTGAGTATACAGTCCACACCATATCTATTTAGACAGTGAGGTATCAGATTTAGATTGTATTGAGTATACAGTCCACACCATATCTATTTAGACAGTGAGGTATCAGATTTAGATTGTATTGAGTATACAGTCCACACCATATCTATTTAGACAGTGAGGAATCAGATTTAGATTGTATTGAGTAAACAGTCCACACCATATCTATTTAGACAGTGAGGTATCAGATTTAGATTGTATTGAGTATACAGTCCACATCATATCTATTTAGACAGTGAGGTATCAGATTTAGATTTTATTGAGTATACAGTCCACACCATATCTATTTTGACAGTGAAACAAACATTTTACATGTGTCTCTATACTCCAAAATGTTGGACTTGGGATCTAATGTTTCATATGAGGTGATATAATGTCACCATTCATTTGAGGGTATTTTCATACATTTCTATTTCAACATTTAGAAAAATAAAAGCACTTAATTTAATGTATCTAGCCCTTTGTGTATCTAGTCCCCTATTTGAAGTCATAAGATTTCTGACCAATTCACTCATAGACTATTAAAGTAGTCACAAGTTTAGCATTTGGTCCCATATTCTTTGAACACAATAACAACATCAAGCCTGTGACTGCCATGATTGAGAAAGATCATGAATAATAATGAGTGAGAGAGTTACAGAGGCTACAACAAAACATGCTAACCTCTCACCATTACCAATAACAGACTACAACAAAACATGCTAACCTCTCACCATTACCAATAACAGAGGCTACAACAAAACATGCTAACCTCTCACCATTACCAATAACAGAGGCTACAACAAAACATACTAACCTCTCACCATTACCAATAACAGAGACTACAACAAAACATACTAACCTCTCACCATTACCAATAACAGAGACTACAACAAAACATACTAACCTCTCACCATCAACCTTAAATAAAAGGTGACATTCTGTACTGTCTCCTAATATGAAACATTATATCTCAAATCCTAAATGCTGGAGCAAAGCACCACATTTAAAACTGTAAACCTCACTGTCCAAACACATATGGTGTGGACTATGTGTGTCTGGTAAACACATGTGGATCTGGTGAACAGTTATCACTTGTTGACCAACTACAGGAATACTGACCTCAGAGTCTCCAGTTTACAGTGGGGATTCCCCAGTACAGCAGAGAGCAGCTTCACTCCTGAATCCTTCAGGTCATTGTTCCTCAGATCCAGCTCTCTCAGGTGTGAGGGGTTTGACCTCAGAGCTGAGACCAGAGAAGCACAGCCTTCCTCTGTGACTAGACAGCCTGACAGCCTGCAAAGAGTCAAATCATATTAAAATCACACTTATATTCTTTGGTGGTGAAAATAGTGGCAGTATATTTTTTTTAACGTTCAGATTCATCAGTGTCCTGAAACCTGCTTTTCATAAATGAAGGAATGTTTCATGATTATAAATGATCATAATATTTCTTGTAGAGAGAAAAATGTATACTACAAATATTTGAGCACTGATCAGACCAGTTTAAAAAGCAGTATCAGTCAAACGACAGACAGTGAGGTATCAGATTTAGATTGTATTGAGAATAAAGCCAACACCATATCTATTTTGACAGTTAAGCTGACATTTTAAATGTGACTCTATACTCCAGCATTTTGGATTTGAGATCAAATGTTTCATATGAGGTGACATTGACTCATTTGCAGTTTGTTTTGGTAGTGTTTTGCCCAATAGAAACTGAATGGTGTATGATGAGTAATATTCTGTCTAAGAGAGTAGATAAAATGTTTCTAAACACTACTAATTAATCCTGATGATTAATACAAATCATTAACGAATCATTAATAATAATGAGTGAGAAAGTTACAGAGGCTACAACAAAACATGCTAACCTCTCACCATTACCAATAACAGAGGCTACAACAAAACATGCTAACCTCTCACCATTACCAATAACAGAGGCTACAACAAAACATGCTAACCTCTCACCATTACCAATAACAGAGGCTACAACAAAACATACTAACCTCTCACCATTACCAATAACAGACACTACAACAAACCATGATAACCTCTCACCATTACCAATAACAGAGGCTACAACAAAACATGCTAACCTCTCACCATTACCAATAACAGACTACAACAAAACATGCTAACCTCTCACCATTACCAATAACAGACTACAACAAAACATGCTAACCTCTCACCATTACCAATAACAGAGGCTACAACAAAACATGCTAACCTCTCACCATTACCAATAACAGACACTACAACAAAACATGATAACCTCTCACCACTATCAATAACAGACACTACAACAAAACATGATAACCTCTCACCATTACCAATAACAGAGGCTACAACAAAACATGCTAACCTCTCACCATTACCAATAACAGACACTACAACAAAACATGCTAACCTCTCACCATTACCAATAACAGACACTACAACAAAACATGATAACCTCTCACCATTACCAATAACAGAGGCTACAACAAAACATGCTAAACTCTCACCATTACCAATAACAGAGGCTACAACAAAACATACTAACCTCTCACAATTACCAATAACAGAGGCTACAACAAAACATGATAACCTCTCACCATTACCAATAACAGAGGCTACATCAAAACATGCTAACCTCTCACCATTACCAATAACAGAGACTACAACAAAACATGCTAACCTCTCACCATTACCAATAACAGAGACTAAAACAAAACATGCTAACCTCTCACCATTACCAATAACAGAGGCTACATCAAAACATGCTAACCTCTCACCATTACCAATAACAGAGGATACAACAAAACATACTAACCTCTCACCATTACCAATAACAGAGGCTACAGCAAAACATACTAACCTCTCACCATTACCAAAAACAGAGGCTACAACAAAACATGCTAACCTCTCATATGGTGTGGACGATGTGTGTCTGGTAAACACATGTGGATCTGGTGAACAGTTATCACTTGTTGACCAACTACAGGAATACTGACCTCAGAGTCTCCAGTTTACAGTGGGGATTCCCCAGTCCAGCAGAGAGCAACTTCACTCCTGAATCCTTCAAGTCATTGTTACTCAGATCCAGCTCTCTCAGGTGTGAGGGTTTTGACTTCAGAGCTGAGACCAGAGAAGCACAGCCTTCCTCTGTGACTCCACAGCCTGACAGCCTGCAAAGAGATCATCATGACTTCACAAACACACTGTTAAATTAACACAAGTCGTGTAGAGGGACAATTGCAGATGCAATTGGTTTATTCTCTCAAACAGCATATATATTCATCTTCCGTCTCCAAGATTTGTATGGTCATAATGTTATACTAAAAAAAGTTTTTCAATAATAAATATTTTTCTCTAAACTGAGTATTTCTTCCTGATGATTAGTTCTTAAATGTCATTTTATTTACTCACAGAACAGCTCTGGAGGCTTTGACCACTGGCAGCAGCCTCAGAAGACCTTCCTCTGATCTGGAGTATTTCTTCAGGTCAAACACATCCACCTCCTTTTCTGAAGTCAGCAACACAAAGACCAGAGCTGACCATTGTGCAGGTGACAGTTTGTCTTCTGAGAGACTTCCTGATCTCAGGTAGCTTTGGATCTCCTCCACTAGAGAATGGTCATTCAGTTCATTCAGACAGTGGAACAGATTGATGCTCCTCTCTGGAGAGGGATTCTCCCTGATCTTCTTCTTGATGTACTTGACTGTTTCTTCATGGATCTGTGAGCTGCTTCTTGTCTTTGTCAGGAGACCTCGTAAGTGCTTCTGATTGGACTCCAGTGAGAGGCCCAGAAGGAAGCGGAGGAAAAGGTCCAGGTTTCCTGTCTCACTTTGTAAGGCTTTATCCACAGCACTCTTGTAGACAGTAAATTTAGGCTTCTGTCTTTTCCCCACAGAAAGTTTCCTGGACGTTGATTGAGTTTTGGCCATTAGATTCTCATTGTTGTTGATGAAAGAGAGGAACACATATACAGCAGCCAGAAACTCCTGAATACTCAGATGCACGAAGCAGTACACCTTGTCCTGGTACAGCCCACATTCCTCTTTAAAGAGCTGTGTGCACAATCCTGAGTACACTGAGGCTTCATTGACGTCAATGCCAGCTTCTTTCAGATCTTTTTCATAGAAAATCTGATTGCCATTCACAAGCTGTTGAAAAGCCAGTTTTCCCAGTGACAGAATGCTCTCTTTATTCCAGTGTGGACCTGTCTCTTCTTTCCCAAAATACTTTTCATTCTTCTGTTTGGTATGAAACACCACAAGGTGTGTGTACATCTCAGTCAGAGTCTTGGGCATCACTTCTCTCTTATGTTTCAGCATGTGTTCAAGGACTGTTGCAGATATCCAACAAAAGACTGGAATGTGGCACATGATGTGGAGGCACCTTGATGTCTTTATGTGTGAGATGATTCTGCTGGCCAGGTCCTCATCACTGAATCTCTTCCTGAAGTACTCCTCCTTCTCTGGGTCATTGAACCCTCGTACCTCTGTCACCTGGTCAACACACCCTGAAGGGATCTTATTGGCTGCTGCAGGTCGGGTAGTTATCCAGAGGAGAGCAGAGGGAAGCAGATTTCCCCTTATGAGATTTGTCAGCAGAACATCCACTGAGGTTGACTCTGTGACGTCCCAACAGATCTTGTTCTTCTGGAAGTCTAGGGGCAGTCGGCACTCATCCAGACCATCAAAGATGAACAGAACTTTGTACTTGTCGTAGTTGGAGATTCTTGAATCTTTGGTTTCCATTGAGAAGTGATTAAGAAGTTCAATTAAAGTGTGTTTGACCTCTTTCATCAAATTCAGCTCCCGAAAAGGGAATGAAAATACAAATTGGACATCCTGATTTGCTTTTCCTTCAGCCCAGTCCAGAATGAACTTCTGCACAGAGACTGTTTTTCCAATGCCAGCGACTCCCTTTGTCAGCACAGTTCTGATAAGTTTGTCTTGTCCAGTTAAGGGTTTGAAGATGTTGTTACATTTGATTGCAGTCTCTGGTCTTGCTTGTTTCCTGGTTGTGGTCTCAATCTGTCTCAGCTCATGTTCATTATTGACCTCTCCTGTTCCACCCTCTGTGATGTAGAGCTCTGTGTAGATCTTATTGAGAAGTGTTGGGTTTCCTTGTTTAGCGATCCCCTCAAATACACATTGAAACTTCTTCTTTAGATTAGATTTGAGTTCACGTTGGCAAATCACAGCAAGCTCATCTGAATGAAGAAATAACACAGAGGATATTAATATAACGTCTGTTTTAATAACTATCAATGTTTTCATAATCCATTCCAGACTGGTGTTATTATTATTGTTATTATTATATTATTATTGGTATTATTGATGGTATTATTAATGTTCTCTCTCTAAATTAATCAACACAACACATCACTGCTGCTACTAATGAGGTCACTAGGTGTTGTGTTAAGGCTGCTACAATATCATTGAGTTACACAGCTACTTTAGCTGTACTTTAGCTACAGCTTTTAAATGTTATAAAACAGCATTCAACATGAGGCAGACAGCTCTTACTTTTCTCCAGTGTGTCAGCAAGCTCCTTCTGGTTCATTTTCCTCAGGATGTGCAGTGTGATCTTCAGAGCCCCCTCTCTGGCACTGCTCTCTTGCTTCTCATCTTCAGGGTCCACCACTTCCTTATCCTGCTTCTGACTCTCAAAGCCTTCTGGGAGTTCTGGGCTAAGATTCCTCTTGAACAGCCTCAGCTCGTTCTTCACAAATGTCATAATTTTCTCTTCAAGCAACTGAAATAAATCAAGTAAATAAGTTAAGCAAGAAACAAAATGCTTTCTCATTAACACATTAATGAATGATTGACAGATCAACTTTACTTGAGGTAAACAAGAAACAAATATACATAACAGGACCACATACACTGAATATGGAGGCCAGGTCTGTTTGATGACTCTGGGAAGACTGACCACTGAGAATCTCTGACTCTGATCTCTCCTGTTGGTTTCTGTGGAAAAAACATGAGATTACATCTCCTCATCCAGGGAGTACACACACACACACACACACACACACACACACACACACACACACACACACACACACACACACACACACACACAGGTAGGGAATGTTGTGTTTGTTTAATATTATTTTAGGACTATGCAAATGGACATAAGGATTAGCCTATGGATTATGAAAACAACAACAATAAATGGGAAAATGGGAGAGGAGAAATGACTAGAGACAGTGTTGTTTAACTCACTGACCATGACCCATGAGTTCTTCTTACCTTTGTTCAGTAGAAAAGTCTCCCTCTCCAAAGTATATAAGAGCATCCATAGACCGGTCACTCTTCATGGACACACAGCTGGGAACTGGGGAGGCTGGTCGCTCCTGCTTGATTGGACTTCAACACAACAGAGACAAACATTACATCTCTCATCTCCTCTGAGCTCAGATATGGAAACTTGATATCACTTTACAGAAATGTTTGCAAATTAGCTTTGGTATATCATACACTACAGTTGATGTGCAATGAGAAAGTCATTCTGCTTTGAAAGATGATAAACTTGTAACGTCACTTTTGAGCAAATGTCCTTTGAATATTTTGGTACAGAGCTCTTCTTTGTCTACAGGGCTTTGCTTTTGCAGATAATGTTCATTAAAAAATATATATATTTATATACACACAGTGGGGCAAAAATGAGTCAGCCACCAATTGTGCAAGTTCTCCCACTTAAAAAGATGAGAGAGGCCTGTAATTTTCATCATAGGTCCATATGCCGTACACTGCATCAAATTGGTCTGCATGGCTGTCGTCCCAGAAGGAAGCCTTACAAACACCTGAGACCTTGTAACACTAACGAGTCACATGACAGCGGGGAGGGAAACTGGCTAATTGGGCCCAAATTGGACATTTTCACTTAGGGGTGTACTCACTTTTGTTGCCAGCGATTTAGACATGAATAGCTGTGTGTTGAGTTATTTTCAGGGGACAGCAAATCTACACTGTTATACAAGCTGTACACTCACTACTTTATATTGTAGCAAAGTGTCATTTCTTCAGTGTTGTCACATGAAAAGACACACTCAAATATTTACAAAAGTGTGAGGGGTGTACTCACTTTTTTGATATACTGTATATATAATATACATAATATATATATTTAATTATCTAAATGTATGGTGTTTTTAGTTGATGTCATTTGAATTGTCTGTTAAGCTATAATGGTTATTTTTATTTTATTTTTATTTTTTGTAAGTGGTAAAATGAACTAGAACATTTTGTATTTTGCAATTCTGAGTAATTACTACTTTAGTAAATAATTACACATTATTCGGTACTACTGCAGATGCGACATAATTCCAATAGATGGCAGATTAAGAACACAAATGACATTTCAGAAGATTAGTTTAGTTCTCCCTGGATACACCACCACTCCCCCTCACAGGAAAACTCCTGTGTGCTTCTTTCTGTCCCTTTCCACACTGATAACACAAGAGGAAGGACTGAAAAAGCATTTAACAGATTACTGTGAAGTAATATAATGATGATTCATGTTTATTATTACCTGGTTTTATGCTCATGTTTTGAAATTATACTTCATTAATATAACAATTATCAATAAACCTGAAAAGGAATTTAGTCACCTCTGGTCTAGAAAAATATATTTTCCAGGTACATTCACTGTCAAATTTATCAACCAGCATCGAGCCACTCTGCCTTCTCTCGCTAATAGTCAACTCAGCCCCGCTAAAAAGCTTGTGTCGTTACTCTGCCTTCTCCGGGGGCATGTTGAGGTAAATTTACTAACCGGGAGGGTTGAATTATGTAATTTATTGGAGGGCTGGAAGACGCACTCTTGTCTTTTCTATTCTGAGGTTGTTTACTCGCAATATCAGATATTAATATTATGTTTTATAATGAATGTATACTAAGGTTGAGGTTCTGACTAGTGATTATTTACCTGGGATTCAATACCTGCTATAATCACTATTTTTTTGCTCTCCCAAATCAACACAGCCCTAATATGAGATATACAGCTAACTAAAGTAATGAGAGACCATTTTAGAAAATTAGAGACTGGAAGACGCACTCTCAAGGTTGTTTATTCACAATATCAGATATTAAGATGATTTTTATAATGAATGTATACTGAGGTTGAGGTTCTGACTAGTGATTATTTACCCGGGTTTAATACCTGCTATAGTCACTATTTTTTTGCTCTCCCAAATCAACACAGCTCTAATATGAGATATACAGCTAACTAAAGTAATGAGTGACCATTTCTAATGAGAGACCATTTTAGAAAATTATGGCAATCATATAGTCTGTAGTTGTATGCTATTTTATGTCCATCATATTGCTGCTTGTAGCCTATAACTGATGCTTCATGGTCCATCATATTGCTACTTGTAGCCTATAACTGATGCTTCATGGTCGGCAGTGTAGCCTAGTGGTTAGAGCGTTGGACTAGTCACCGCAAGGTTGCAAGTTCAAACACCGGAGCTGACAAGGTACAAATCTGTCGTTCTGCCCCTGAACAGGCAGTTAACCCACTGTTCCTAGGCCGTCATTGAAAATAAGAATTTGTTCTTAACTGACTTGCCTAGTTAATTAAAAAAATAACCACCCTACACGAAACATCCCTTATTTTCAGTGTTTCTACAATTCCCCAGAGGAAACTGTATGGTGGAAAAACGATTGGATTTTGACAGCAATGCAAAAGCAAGACAGATAAATTCAAAATGAGAGGAAGGACTAGAGGCTACAAGGACAAAACTCAAAACTCTTGATGCTGCAATGATGAAAATATCTCAAAAACCAAGAGAGGAATTACTTTAAAACAACAACCGTCTTTTACACCAAGTTTACCAAGTACTGGGAGAAAATGTAAGCAATCCTGAAAAAGCACTGGCATATTCTACAATCAGAAAACACATCACACACCTCTTCAAGTAACCCCCACTGGTGGTCTATAAGTGTGGCGTTGAGCATGTTGCTCTACCAAGGAGAGGAGAAACATGGAGATCCTCCTTCTACAGAGGAGGTAACATGGAGATCCTCCTTCTACAGAGGAGAGGAGGTAACATGGAGATCCTCCTACTACAGAGGAGGTAACATGGAGATCCTCCTTCTACAGAGGAGAGGAGGTAACATGGAGATCCTACTTCTACAGAGGAGAGGAGAAACATGGAGATCCTCCTTCTACAGAGGAGAGGAGGTAACATGGAGATCCTCCTTCTACAGAGGAGAGGAGGTAACATGGAGATCCTCCTACTACAGAGGAGGTAACATGGAGATCCTCCTACTACAGAGGAGGTAACATGGAGATCCTCCTTCTACAGAGGAGAGGAGGTAACATGGAGATCCTCCTTCTACAGAGGAGAGGAGGTAACATGGAGATCCTCCTACTACAGAGGAGGTAACATGGAGATCCTCCTTCTACAGAGGAGAGGAGGTAACATGGAGATCCTCCTACTACAGAGGAGGTAACATGGAGATCCTACTTACGACAAAGGGAGGCTTGCTGGATATCCTAAAAACACTGACCCCTAGTGGTGTGAATATTGACTTTGATCTCAGGCCCTGATGAACAATTCTCTGTTTAAATTGATATCTTCTTTCGACAGCTTATCAGAGAGCATCCAATATGTTCCTCCTGGTGATGATGCTTATTATGCATTAAGAACCAAAAGATTACATGGAACAAAACATGAACTGAAATAGGGAACAATTAAATAGGTGAAATTGAACTAAACAACAATGAATGTTGATGCTAATATGATGTACAATAATGTATGTTGATGCTAATATGATGTACAATAATGTATGTTGATGCTAATATGATGTACAATAATGTATGTTGATGCTAATATGATGTACAATAATGTATGTTGATGCTAATATGATGTACAATAATGTATGTTGATGCTAATATGATGTACAATAATGTATGTTGATGCTAATATGATGTACAATAATGTATGTTGATGCTAATATGATGTACAATAATGTATGTTGATGCTAATATGATGTACAATAATGTATGTTGATGCTAATATGATGCACAATAATGTATGTTGATGCTAATATGATGCACAATAATGTATGTTGATGCTAATATGATGCACAATAATGTATGTTGATGCTAATATGATGTACAATAATGTATGTTGATGCTAATATGATGCTAATGCTATGTACAATATTCAGTTATGTTTCCATATGATAACAATAGACTAATATATTCAATATGTTATAAACTATCGTTTTTTAAAACAGTTTCACTAATTAACTTCTAATTAACATTGGTTTAGTAATTATGACACACCCCTCACTATTGTCATTGGTTGCACTAATTGCACTGTTTGTCTACATAACCTGGTAAAAACCCAATAAATTACTGGGAGTTTAAAAACAGATTGTAGTGTACACCCAGTATGTTCCCCCTGTTGACGATGCTTTTTATGCATTGTGGTTGAACCAAGACATTACATTTAACAAAAAAATGAACTGAAATAGGGAACAATTAAATATGTGAAATGTAATTAAACAATAATGTATGTTGATGCTAATATGATGTACAATATTCAGTTATGTTTCCATATGATAACAATAGACTAATATATTCAATATGTTATAAACTATCGTTTTTTAAAACAGTTTCATTAATTCATTCTAATTAACTTAATAATTATGACACACCCCTCTCTATTGTCATTGGTTTAGTAATTATGACACACCCCTCTCTATTGTCATTGGTTTAGTAATTATGACACACCCCTCTCTATTGTCATTGGTTTAGTAATTATGACACACCCCTCTCTATTGTCATTGGTTTAGTAATTATGACACACCCCTCACTATTGACATTAGTTGCACTAATTGCACTGTTTGTCTACATAACCTGGTCCAAGTATTCATGACATCACCCTGAAGACACAATGATGCTGAAACGTTGGTAAAAACCCAATACATTACTGGGAGTTTATATATGGAGTTTATATATGGAGTTTATATATGGAGTTTATATATGGAGTTTATATATGGAGTTTATATATGGAGTTTATATATGGAGTTTATATATGGAGTTTATATAGTTTATATATGGAGTTTATATATGGAGTTTATATATGGAGTTTATATATGGAGTTTATATATGGAGTTTATATATGGAGTTTATATATGGAGTTTATATATGGAGATGGAGTTTATTATATATGGAGTTTATATATGGAGTTTTTATGGAGTTTATATGGAGTTTATATATGGAGTTTATATATGGAGTTTTATATATGGAGTTTATATATGGAGTTTATATATGGAGTTTATATATGGAGTTTATATATGGAGTTTATATATGGAGTTTATATATGGAGTTTATATATGGAGTTTATATATGGAGTTTATATATGGAGTTTATATATGGAGTTTATATATGGAGTTTATATATGGAGTTTATATATGGAGTTTATATATGGAGTTTATATATGGAGTTTATATATGGAGTTTATATATGGAGTTTATATATGGAGTTTATATATGGAGTTTATATATGGAGTTTATATATGGAGTTTATATATGGAGTTTATATATGGAGTTTATATATGGAGTTTATATATGGAGTTTATATATGGAGTTTATATATGGAGTTTATATATGGAGTATATAGTTTATATATGGAGTTTATATATGGAGTTTATAGTTTATATATGGAGTTTATATATGGAGTTTATATATGGAGTTTATATATGGAGTTTATATATGGAGTTTATATATGGAGTTTATATATGGAGTTTATATATGGAGTTTATATATGGAGTTTATATATGGAGTTTATATATGGAGTTTATATATGGAGTTTATATATGGAGTTTATATATGGAGTTTATATATGGAGTTTTTATATATGGAGTTTATATATGGAGTTTATATATATGGAGTTTATATATGGAGTTTATATATGGAGTTTATATATGGAGTTTATATATGGAGTTTATATATGGAGTTTATATATGGAGTTTATATATGGAGTTAATATATGGAGTTTATATATGGAGTTTATATATGGAGTTTATATATGGAGTTTATATATGGAGTTTTATATGGAGTTTATATATGGAGTTTATATATGGAGTTTATATATGGAGTTTATATATGGAGTTTATATATTATATATGGAGTTTATATATGGAGTTTATATATTATATATGGAGTTTATATATGGAGTTTATATATGGAGTTTATATATGGAGTTTATATATGGAGTTTATATATGGAGTTTATATATGGAGTTTATATATGGAGTTTATATATGGAGTTTATATATGGAGTTTATATATGGAGTTTATATATGGAGTTTATATATGGAGTTTATATATGGAGTTTATATATGGAGTTTATATATGGATATATGGAGTTTATATATGGAGTTTATATATGGAGTTTATATATGGAGTTTATATATGGAGTTTATATATGGAGTTTATATATGGAGTTTATATATGGAGTTTATATATGGAGTTTATATATGGAGTTTATATATGGAGTTATATATGGAGTTTATATATGGAGTTTATATATGGAGTTTATATATGGAGTTTATATATGGAGTTTATATATGGAGTTTATACAGTATATGGAGTTTATATATGGAGTTTATATATGGAGTTTATACAGTATATGGAGTGCGACTCAATTTATTATTTATATCTTATAGTTTATTAGCCGTTAGCTAGAACCTCCACATAAAAAAATATCTGGGTGTGCTCCAGCTCATGTTTTCTATTGGAAAAACAATTGGAACCATTTCCCTGTTTGACCGCTAGGTGTTATGGGTATCATGACACCTCCACTGTGGGGCTCTATAAAACTATTGGAACCATTTCCCTGTTTGACCGCTAGGTGTTATGGGTATTATAACACCTCCACTGTGGGGCTCTATAAAACTATTGGAACCATTTTCCTATTTGACCGCTAGGTGTTATGGGTATTATGACACCTCCACTGTGGGGCTCTATAAAACTATTGGAACCATTTCCTGTTTGACCGCTAGGTGTTATGGGTATTATAACACCTCCACTGTGGGGCTCTATAAAACTATTGGAACCATTTTCCTATTTGACCGCTAGGTGTTATGGGTATTATGACACCTCCACTGTGGGGCTCTATAAAACTATTGGAACCATTTCCCTGTTTGACCGCTAGGTGTTATGGGTATTATAACACCTCCACTGTGGGGCTCTATAAAACTATTGGAACCATTTTCCTATTTGACCGCTAGGTGTTATGGGTATTATGACACCTCCACTGTGGGGCTCTATAAAACTATTGGAACCATTTCCCTGTTTGACCGCTAGGTGTTATGGGTATCATGACACCTCCACTGTGGGGATCTATAAAACTCTTGGAACCATTTCCCTATTTGACCGCTAGGTGTTATGGGTATCATGACACCTCCACTGTGGGGCTCTACAAAACTATTGGAACCATTTCCCTATTTGACCGCTAGGTGTTATGGGTATCATGACACCTCCACTGTGGGGCTCTATAAAACTATTGGAACCATTTCCCTATTTGACCGCTAGGTGTTATGGGTATCATGACACCTCCACTGTGGGGCTCTACAAAACTATTGGAACCATTTCCCTATTTGACCGCTAGGTGTTATGGGTATTATGACACCTCCACTGTGGGGCTCTATAAAACTATTGGAACCATTTCCCTGTTTGACCGCTAGGTGTTATGGGTATTATGACACCTCCACTGTGGGGCTTTATGGCACAAATGAAATGGGAGAATCTAGAGAATAATATTAGTTTAATCTTGCTGTGATTTTCTCAGTAAAATGTCTAAACAGTAATATTTTACCCATCAGCCTTAATTTCTGATGAAACAGGGCTCCGGGCAGCCGAGCGGAAATGGAGGAAAACTCGCCTCCCTGCGGACCTGGCATCCTTTCACTCCCTCCTCTCTACATTTTCCTCTTCTGTCTCTGCTGCTAAAGCCACTTTCTACCACTCTAAATTCCAAGCATCTGCCTCTAACCCTAGGAAGCTCTTTGCCACCTTCTCCTCCCTCCTGAATCCCTCTCTTCAGATGACTTCGTCAACCATTTTGAAATGAAGGTCGATGACATCCGATCCTCGTTTGCCAAGTCAAACGACACCGCTGGTTCTGCTCACACTGCCCTACCCTGTGCTCTGACCTCTTTCTCCCCTCTCTCTCCAGATGAAATCTCGCGTCTTGTGACGGCCGGCCGCCCAACAACCTGCCCGCTTGACCCTATCCCCTCCTCTCTCCTCCAGACCATTTCCGGAGACCTTCTCCCTTACCTCACCTCGCTCATCAACTCATCCCTGACCGCTGGCTACGTCCCTTCCGTCTTCAAGAGAGCGAGAGTTGCACCCCTTCTGAAAAAACCTACACTCGATCCCTCCGATGTCAACAACTACAGACCAGTATCCCTTCTTTCTTTTCTCTCCAAAACTCTTGAACGTGCCGTCCTTGGCCAGCTCTCCAGCTATCTCTCTCAGAATGACCTCCTTGATCCAAATCAATCAGGTTTCAAGACTAGTCATTCAACTGAGACTGCTCTTCTCTGTATCACGGAGGCGCTCCGCACTGCTAAAGCTAACTCTCTCTCCTCTGCTCTCATCCTTCTAGACCTATCGGCTGCCTTCGATACTGTGAACCATCAGATCCTCCTCTCCACCCTCTCCGAGTTGGGCATCTCCGGCGCGGCCCACGCTTGGATTGCGTCCTACCTGACAGGTCGCTCCTACCAGGTGGCGTGGCGAGAATCTGTCTCCTCACCACGTGCTCTCACCACTGGTGTCCCCCAGGGCTCTGTTCTAGGCCCTCTCCTATTCTCGCTATACACCAAGTCACTTGGCTCTGTCATAACCTCACATGGTCTCTCCTATCATTGCTATGCAGACGACACACAATTAATCTTCTCCTTGCCCCCTTCTGACGACCAGGTGGTGAATCGCATCTCTGCATGTCTGGCAGACATATCAGTGTGGATGACGGATCACCACCTCAAGCTGAACCTCGGCAAGACGGAGCTGCTCTTCCTCCCGGGAAGGACTGCCCGTTCCATGATCTCGCCATCACGGTTGACAACTCCATTGTGTCCTCCTCCCAGAGCGCTAAGAACCTTGGCGTGATCCTGGATCCTGATCCTGGATCCTGGATCCTGTGAGAATGCTGTTCATCGACTACAGCTCGGCATTCAATACCATAGTACCCTCCAAGCTCGTCATCAAGCTCGAGACCCTGGGTCTCGACCCCGCCCTGTGCAACTGGGTACTGGACTTCCTGACGGGCCGCCCACAGGTGGTGAGGGTAGGCAACAACATCTCCTCCCCGCTGATCCTCAACACGGGGGCCCCACAAGGGTGCGTTCTGAGCCCTCTCCTGTACTCCCTGTTCACCCACGACTGCGTGGCCATGCACGCCTCCAACTCAATCATCAAGTTTGCGGACGACACAACAGTGGTAGGCTTGATTACCAACAACGACGAGACGGCCTACAGGGAGGAGGTGAGGGCCCTCGGAGTGTGGTGTCAGGAAAATAACCTCACACTCAACGTCAACAAAACTAAGGAGATGATTGTGGACTTCAGGAAACAGCAGAGGGAACACCCCTATCCACATCGATGGATCAGTAGTGGAGAGGGTAGCAAGTTTTAAGTTCCTCGGCATACACATCACAGACAAACTGAATTGGTCCACTCACACTGACAGCGTCGTGAAGAAGGCGCAGCAGCGCCTCTTCAACCTCAGGAGGCTGAAGAAATTTGGCTTGTCACCAAAAGCACTCACAAACTTCTACAGATGCACAATCGAGAGCATCCTGGCGGGCTGTATCACCGCCTGGTAAGGCAACTGCTCCGCCCTCAACCGTAAGGCTCTCCAGAGGGTAGTGAGGTCTGCACAACGCATCACCGGGGGCAAACTACCTGCCCTCCAGGACACCTACACCACCCGATGTTACAGGAAGGCCATAAAGATCATCAAGGACATCAACCACCCGAACCACTGCCTGTTCACCCCGCTATCATCCAGAAGGCGAGGTCAGTACAGGTGCATCAAAGCTGGGACCGAGAGACTGAAAAACAGCTTCTATCTCAAGGCCATCAGACTGTTAAACAGCAATCACTAACATTGAGTGGCTGCTGCCAACACACTGTCATTGACACTGACCCAACTCCAGCCACTTTAATAATGGGAATTGATGGGAAATTATGTAAATATATCACTAGCCACTTTAAACAATGCTACCTTATATAATGTTACTTACCCTACATTATTCATCTCATATGCATATGTATATACTGTACTCTAGATCATCGACTGCATTCTTATGTCACTAGCCACTTTAACTATGCCACTTTGTTTACTTTGTCTACATACTCATCTCATATGTATATACTGTACTCGATACCATCTACTGTATGCTGCTCTGTACCATCACTCATTCATATATCCTTATGTACATATTCCTTATCCCCTTACACTGTGTATAAGACAGTAGTTTTGGAATTGTTAGTTAGATTACTTGTTGGTTATCACTGCATTGTCGGAACTAGAAGCACAAGCATTTCGCTACACTCGCATTAACATCTGCTAACCATGTGTATGTGACAAATAAAATTTGATTTGATTTGATTTGATTTATGAAGGACAACACCCTGTCGTTCTCAACTAACATCAAGGCGGTGGCCCGTTCCTGTAGGTTCATGCTCTACAACATCCGCAGAGTACGACCCTGCCTCACACAGGAAGCGGCACAGGTCCTAATCCAGGCACTTGTCATCTCCCGTCTGGACTACTGCAACTCGCTGTTGGCTGGGCTCCCTGCCTGTGCCATTAAACCCCTACAACTCATCCAGAACGCCGCAGCCCGTCTGGTGTTCAACCTTCCCAAGTTCTCTCACGTCACCCCGCTCCTCCGCTCTCTCCACTGGCTTCCAGTTGAAGCTCGCATCCGCTACAAGACCATGGTGCTTGCCTACGGAGCTGTGAGGGGAACGGCACCTCAGTACCTCCAGGCTCTGATCAGGCCCTACACCCAAACAAGGGCACTGCGTTCATCCACCTCTGGCCTGCTCGCCTCCCTACCACTGAGGAAGTACAGTTCCCGCTCAGCCCAGTCAAAACTGTTCGCTGCTCTGGCCCCCCAATGGTGGAACAAACTCCCTCACGACGCCAGGACAGCGGAGTCAATCACCACCTTCCGGAGACACCTGAAACCCCACCTCTTTAAGGAATACCTAGGATAGGATAAAGTAATCCTTCTCACCCCCCTCACCCCCCTTAAAAGATTTAGATGCACTATTGTAAAGTGGCTGTTCCACTGGATGTCATAAGGTGAATGCACCAATTTGTAAGTCGCTCTGGATAAGAGCGTCTGCTAAATGACTTAAATGTAAATGTAAAATGAAAAAACACAACTGTGAAAAGATGGTGGACATTGTGTTTTGGATATAAACAATTCATAAAATCTTTAACAAATGGTCCTCTCACCTCTTAGATTTGGTGCCATGTTCCCCAGAGACATTCCTTTTAGAGGCAGGGCCCCCTCCTCTCTCTCCCCAGAGACATTCCTTTTAGAGGCAGGGCCCCCCTCCTCTCCTCCCCCCTCCCCAGAGACATTCCTTTCTCTCTCTCCCCAGAGAGACTCATTTTAGAGCACTGATCCCTAAACAGAGATCCAGCATGTTGGTTGTGGTTAACACAGTGACAATTAATTATTGAAGGTCAATTGTTCTATTTGATGCATTATCTCTTAGAAATAAAACATTTACTAACAGACACATCCAAACAGTCAGGTGATTTAATTAATAGATAACTAATACAAATAATACCAATATAAAAATAGTAATATTATTAATAATAATAATGTCTCACTTTCTCTTATAATAATTTCTCTCATTCTAGTGTGTTGTTTTGTTCAACAGGTATGATATTATGATGCTGTTACTGAATTCAGTTCATAATATTAATGTTAAGAAAAGTATGTTCAGTGGTTTCATACCAAATTACACAGGAAGCAGGAGCTCATTGGAATTTAGAAAACAACAAATGTTCTGATATTATGAAAAATGATTTAGAACTATGATACTAAATAACCACAATATACGAATCGTATCATATGTTATATGAACAACATGTTAAACATGTTATTGAATGTGACTTGACTACACCCAGTTAGCTATATGAACAACATGTTATTGAATGTGACTTGACTACACCCAGTTAGCTATATGAACAACATGTTATTGAATGTGACTTGACTACACCCAGTTAGCTATATGAACAACATGTTATTGAATGTGACTTGACTACACCCAGTTAGCTATATGAACAACATGTTATTGAATGTGACTTGACTACACCCAGTTAGCTATATGAACAACATGTTATTGAATGTGACTTGACTACACCCAGTTAGCTATATGAACAACATGTTATTGAATGTGACTTGACTACACCCAGTTAGCTATATGAACAACATGTTATTGAATGTGACTTGACTACACCCAGTTAGCTATATGAACAACATGTTATTGAATGTGACTTGACTACACCCAGTTAGCTATATGAACAACATGTTATTGAATGTGACTTGACTACACCCAGTTAGCTATATGAACAACATGTTATTGAATGTGACTTGACTACACCCAGTTAGCTATATGAACAACATGTTATTGAATGTGACTTGACTACACCCAGTTAGCTATATGAACAACATGTTATTGAATGTGACTTGACTACACCCAGTTAGCTATATGAACAACATGTTATTGAATGTGACTTGACTACACCCAGTTAGCTATATGAACAACATGTTATTGAATGTGACTTGACTACACCCAGTTAGCTATATGAACAACATGTTATTGAATGTGACTTGACTACACCCAGTTAGCTATATGAACAACATGTTATTGAATGTGACTTGACTACACCCAGTTAGCTATATGAACAACATGTTATTGAATGTGACTTGACTACACCCAGTTAGCTATATGAACAACATGTTATTGAATGTGACTTGACTACACCCAGTTAGCTATATGAACAACATGTTATTGAATGTGACTTGACTACACCCAGTTAGCTATATGAACAACATGTTATTGAATGTGACTTGACTACACCCAGTTAGCTATATGAACAACATGTTATTGAATGTGACTTGACTACACCCAGTTAGCTATATGAACAACATG